>NC_044209.1:5617945-5847945 GCF_900880675.1 Sparus aurata | reverse complement strand
ACACAATGCTTTGGTGTTTATCCTCAGCAGACATTGAATATTTGGCACTAATTTCTAAAGTGGACTAACACTGCAATCCCTGGAGCCGCTCTGCTGTGTGACATGTGTGTGTTCAGAGTGCCGATGTAACACATGAGCGTGACGGGTGTGTGTTGTCATGAGGTGCCGTTTATTTAAAGCTAAAGATGTTGTGATGGTGATATAACCGTTGTGTCTCTCCCAGCTCTGGAGGCCCACGTCCTGGCCCTTGGGAGACCTCGTCTGTAAGCTGACGATGTTCCTCTCAGAGTGCGTCACCTTCTGCACCATCCTCCACATCACCTTCCTCTCCCTGGAGAGGTACCTGGCCGTCTGCTGGCCAATCGCCGCCAAGACCTTATTGACGCGCCGCAGAACCAGGGCTCTCATTGGCTGCCTCTGGCTGGGAGCGGTCGTCAGTGCGGCGCCAGTGTTGGTCATGGTTCGAGTGGAGGTAGTTGGGGGAGAGGAGCTAGGGCTGGGTGGGTGGAGGGAGGATGGAGGGTGGACAAGCAGGGAAGGAGAACAGGGAGGATTTATGATGGACGGAAGAGGAAGTGGACGTGTGGCCGCAGCAGATGGAGGACTAGAGGGAATAAATTGGGAAGAAAAAGAGAACAAGTGTTTTGGAGAGAAAGAGGAGAGAAAGCTGGGAATAGAAGGAATAGATGAGAGAAAAAACGGAGATGAGGGAGGAGGTGAGGAAGAGGAGGTAGACATAGAAGTTGATGAAGAGCAGCAAAATAAAATGAGAGAAGATGAGGGAGGAGGAAGGGAAGACAGTTCTGATGAAGGTCACGGCAGAGAGTTTGAAGCTAGAGAGTGCCGCGTTACGGACTACGCTTTCTCCTCTGGCCTCCTGTCAGCCATGACGATTGTCTCCAACCTGTACTTCCTGGTACCCTTCTGCATCCTGGGCCTGGTCTACAGCCTGATCGGACGGACACTGTGGCTTCGTCCAAAAAGCAGCCGTAGAGACCAGAGTCACCGGCACACTGTCAAAATGCTGGGTGAGAGACACACACTCTCCACCACACATCCCATAGGCACTTCCCTTTATTTTAAGCAAAAACATTGGGAAACAAGTGCTTATACAGAGGTTAGTTTTGACTAAATATTAGCGCTAACCATGCTAATTGAACTCATTAACAAACCTAGTGGGCAGTGATTATTATGTGGGTGGGCTTCTGCCATTTGACCATTTGACTGTAGGAACAAAGACATTTGTTTTACTGGAGGAGACTTCAATTCTATATTGCTTGAAAAAATGGAAAAGAGTGCTCTGGGAACCATCTGGAAAACTAAACTAGTGTCACAAGACGTTCAATTATTGCATCACTGTAGATATGAATGTGCAAAAAATGTTCTATTCTTTTCACTTGCTTCTCAATCAATGTACATTACATGCACATGAACTACATGAACTTCAGTTATTAAATGTACATTTCTGAAACATCAACTACACTGCTTTTAGGCTTCTACAGCAACATTGGGCAGAAACAAGTAATGAGCAGTAGAGTAGCTGAGACAGAGACACCATTCACCCTGTTACAAGACACTGTTCCATCAAAATCATTTTGAAGCTGTCGATTTTAAGTAAGAAAGTAACATAATATTGCTTAAAACACATGTATGCATTAACAAACAAGGTAATAACTACATTTACAAAGGATTGACAATTGAGTTTGCCCCCTAAAGCTTTTATTCAACTTGAGTTTTGTTAGCTTATGCTACAGGTAGCTACCGTTTGGCTGCTTTGGGTGGTACAGTGACCTCCTGCTAAAACAATTGATTGCCTTCTATTAGACAAAGCTGCAGATGTTTCAGATATAACTGATTCTGTCGTTCCCCCCTTCTCTCTCTACCCTGCCCCTCTGTCCCTTCACCTCCTCCAGGAGTGATTGTCTTGGCGTTCGTCCTGTGCTGGCTGCCCTTCCACGTGGGCCGGACGATTTTCTTTTTTACCCACGATGCTTCTTTTTTATACTCTCTGTCCCAGTACGTCAATCTGGTGTCCTCTGTCCTCTTCTACCTCAGCGCTGCAATCAATCCCCTATTGTACAACCTGATGTCGGCCAGATATAGACACGCTGTGCACAGCCTCCTACGCACACAGTCGCACACACAGTCTCATCGCCTGCGCACACTTACGGCACACCAGTCCACGACCACTCTGTCGGGGCAAACATGGCACACATGAATGGACGCACACGCTGCAGGCAGAAAAACAAACGGACAAGCAAACACAAATGTGGCCGCTGTTTAAATCTTAGTTGGTTTGTAATTTAACAGGTGGTTATAGTAATCCATGTACGGTGGCCATTATGAGTGGTATGCTTATAGTCTGATGAATAGGTTAAAAAGGGTATTTTTGTGTTTCGAAATTACTTAGCTGCTTGACTGCTGTTTCACAGACACCAATGATGTAAACAGCATCAGAAAATACAATTAGCTGCTCAATTTATTTCAAGACCGTTGCACCCAACACTCACCTTAGGTTGTCTAACTATCAACCAAACCGTAGAAATGAGTCTCAAAGTTGCACAATGTAGTTTTTTTGGGGGAAAAAACAATATCAGAAGATAGAATCAGAATGATAATGATTGATTTTCACTGACTGGATAAACAAATGATCAGAGGACAACAGAATTGCATGCCGTTTCATTTTATATTTGAAGGAGCACTCTAAGAAGCCTTTCTACACTAATGGCGTTACTATCTGAGGATGAGTTGTATCAGTTCTGTAAATATGTACACCCATTAAATATTTTCTGAGTTTGTTGTATTATTACCTCATTATAAAAAAAAAAATCACTTTTCAGAGTTTGATTTCCCCCCCCTCCCAAATTACTTAGCTTTAGTCAACAGCTGGCCAGGAACAGCTTCCACGGGCTCAGCAGCCAACAAGCACTCAGTCTACCATCTAACTAAGGTAAAGGGACGAATCTGGCAAGTCCCACTCTACTCTAGTTACTCTAGTTAATTCAGCTCATTGAGGATCTTATGTCTTAATGTTTTTTAAACTAGGGCTAACTGACCAACACTTTTCACAATATGTACCTTTATACTGATGAAATTTGAAGTGTGTGTTACTTCAATTACGGCCTGCTAAAAATATATCCTCACCTTCCACAGATTCACACACACACTCATATATACACACACACAAAATAGGGCTATCATTTTGATTCATGTAGCTTCATACAGGCTGATGTCTTTTATGTAATATATATAAGATTGTGTGTCCTGGTGTGTCAGACACTGACATAAAAGCCTTTATTTGATTCTCAGTTGAGGCTTTATAACCTTTGTGGAGGAGGTTATGTTTTCACCCATGTTAGTCAGAGTGGATTACCTGAAGGCTGGTGGACAGATTGGCTTCAGGCTTAGAAACAGTTTATTTGATTGTGTCAGTAACTCATGGCCATTTTGGACATGATGTCTTTTTTTTTTTTTTAGAACTTTGTGTACAGTATGAAACATTTTCAAAATGTAAAAAATGATCAGTAATTTACTCTTTTCACAACATTTTCTTGTAGTGTCCCACGTCTTGGTTTGTTGACAATATGGTTCATATTAGTACCAACTGGTATGACTGTGATTATAGCACATTTTGTAAAATGCAAGGATTTGCCATATTTCTCTTTTTTTATGTATAACATGTACACTATATTGCCAGAAGTATTCGCTCACCTGCCTTGACTCACATAACTTAAGTGACATCCCATTTTTAATCCATAGGGTTTAACATGACGTCGGTCCACCCTTTGTAGCTATAACAGCTTCAACTCTTTTGGGAAGGCTTTCCACAAGGTTTAGGAGTGTTTATGGTGTTCTGTCAGGTTGAGGTCAGGACTCTGTGCAGGCCAGCAAGTTCATCCACGCCAAACTCTCTCATCCATGTCTTTATGGGCCTTGCTTTGTGCACTGGTGCACAGTCATGTTGGAACAGGAAGGGGCCATCCCCAAACTGTTCCCACAAAGTTGGGAGCATGGAACTGTTCAACATCTCTTGGTATGCTGAAGCATTCAGAGTTCATTTCACTGAAACTAAAGGGCCAAGCCCAGCTCCTGACAAACAACCCCACACCATAATCCCCTCCACCAAACTTTACACTTGGCACAATGCAGTCAGACAAGTACCGTTCTCCTGGCAACCGCCAAACCCAGACTCGTCCATCAGATTGCCACAGTCACAGTACCACGCTGGAATACACTCAGCTCCTGAGAGCGACCCATTCTTTCACAAATGTTTGTAGAAACAGTCTGCATGCCGCGGTGCTTGCTTTTATACACCTGTGGCCATGGAAGTGACTGGAACACCTGATTTCAATTATTTGGATGGGTGACTGAATACTTTCGGCAATACAGTGTATATGAGGCGTTCCCTGTGATCAATATCAGTATAATAATCAGTCAGGTATTGTTTTGTGATATGTTTCTGTGTATGTTTGCCTATGTTCATTTGTTTATTTATTGTAGACCTTGCTTGCTATGTATGCATGTAAAACATGACCAATTTCACCAAATCCTTTGCCTCACTTTTTCTGTTAAAAGTTGCACATGAACACATCAGCTAAACCTGGAAGAGAAAGACATACGACACTGACAAAACAAATTCGTCATGTCATTCGTAATGTTGCGATAGCACCTATTCATATTTAAAATATTTCAAGAGAAGTTTAGTGTTTATCCCCGTCTTTTCCCATTTGGAGAGATACCAACAATAATAGTATAGTTGAGAGATTGCAGAGTTTTCCCACTTTTTAACAGGTACACCAGGTGTTTAAAACCACCTTAGTGTTCATAATAGGTAAGAGCAAGTCCACCATTATTTGTATCTGGAACCGTTCAACCAACTAAATGATTAACTCGACTTGGTGGGAGTGGCTGCAACTTGTACATTTAAGCCTTAAGTTGATATAGATTTGTTAAAGTGTAGCTTTATTTATTCTTTCTTGGAAAACTTTTTACCGAAAGCCTCAGAAATGAGCATCAGATGAATGTTTTTGAACAGATGAGTGAGTGAACTACTTAGAGAGCAAGACTTTAACTTTACTTGACTACTTGAAACTTCAGTCAGCTACCCAGTAATCACATGTAGGCTACAAATATTGACACACTATTGATATTTGTTTGGGTAAAAAGTACATTATCTGTACTAGAAACTGGAGAGAATGCTGGGTACAAACAAGCCCGGCTGGTGTCTGGACCAAACACAAACTCCTGGTACAATTGCAGCCAGTTTGACAACAGGGAATCCAGTAAGGACGTTTAGAGTTTAGCTGCTGTAAAGTAGTGTTACAAGTTGGCTCTCGCTTGTGACAAAAGAGGAAACACACACAAACATTTCATTTGGTCAAACTACAATTAACAAAATGTGGAAATCAGTATCAGGAGTGTCAGGAATGTATGGGTAAGTGTTCCACGCTGTGTGTGCAAAAGTAAGAATCAGCAAATAATATACATGTGGTGAGCTGAAATTTCACAGGGTTTAACATGTCATTCCATAGATTTCACTAGAAATGCACCGATCAGGATTTTTGGGGCCGATCACCGATCACCGAAAGCAGTATCTGCCGATCCCGATATTGCCGATCACCGTGTCAAATCCATAAATTCTTCTATATTGTTGTCTTGTGTAACTTTCATATATTTAATTAATGATTCTTTTTACACAACATTGACATTGTATTATTAAGTATAAAAATTAGGAGATGAGACAGTATCATGAATTGACCACCGTTTTATTGCAGGCTGAGGCAATGTGCAATATTTCACACTCTAGAGACTCTTAGAGACAACTTGGACTCTTACATAGAGTAACTGTAGCTTACTAGTGGGAATGCATGCAGTCAGGGTGGGAATTTCGTCATTTTAGGGGCAAGTCCATTTGGCCTGCACTTTTTTTTTTCAGGGGCACCAAGGCCACATGACAGGGCACAAAGGCTACTGAGTAAAATGTGTTGATTTACCTTTCAGACTGATACCATAACATCCTAATTTATAATAAGACATGGATTATGTATTAAAACATTTTTTAATACCAAAATCAAGTTAAAGTTGCATTAGAAAGTAGTTTTTGTTAAGTAGGGTTAGGGTGAGGTGAGTTTTGTGGCACCACACTGAATATTAGTGTTATTGAATATTTCTCCCAATAGAAATTCCCCAAAATTATGGCAAAGCACATTTTTTCCAAACAAAAAATTGTAGAATAACCAGCAGGAGACCACTGATGCGTGGAGTGATTTTGGTGACACTACACTCTGAATAATAGTGAAGTTATTACATTTTTTGTAGTTTCTCTTTTCGGTGTTGCACTTTGTAGACGGTCCCTGCGCCCTCGTCTCACAGACGGCTGTCCATACAGACCAGAGTTAATGTCCAGTCGTTTAACAAGGTTTCACTTATACGTTATTGATCCGGGAAGTTCGAATCTGTGAATATATTTCCAACTTTACTAAACTAAATCCTACCACATAAGTCAGTTACGTATCATATCAAAACCGGCTGCGCTCGCTCGCTTTGCTGTAAGTTTCGTTCTTCTGTTTTGAGACGCTGCTGCTGTGTGAGAGGCTTTCACGTGAGATCATCGTGATGATGAGACTCCACCTGCGCGAACCGCGGACTCACTGAAGTTACTGTGAGTGACAACTGTGCACTCGGGTGGCTGTAATTAAAGGCAAGCCCGAAACCGATAGGGGCATTATCGGCCGATTGCGATCGGTTGCCGATCGATCGGTGCATCTCTAGACTTCACATTTCACCTTTCACCTGGGAATTTCAACATGGGTAATTAGAAGGGTCTTATGTGGTACCGCAGTTCCAAAATTGTTTCCACATTCGCTGTATATGATCGAAGCTTCTGGGCTCTCTCTTGATCTTAATAGATGTGAATTATTACCAGTGAATAATTATATAATTACTTGGGTTTGTAATATTCCTGTGAGACACTGTGTTACATATCTTGGGGTCCATATTACTAAAGGAAGGAAATCCAGAGGAACTCCACACTTCACGCCAATCATTGAAAACAGCCAAAAGGTTCTCAACCACTGACTGCAAAGAGACCAGACTCTGAAGGGTTCTGCTCACTTAGGAGGAGGTACATCTCGTCCCATCTGTGCTTTCAGTCCTCATCCCTTCTGGTGTCTGTGAAAAATCTCATTAAAAAAAACAACAACAAACACATATAAACACATTCTTGTGTGGAAGCAGTGAATTATTTATTATATGCCTCATTTCACTAAACAGAGATGACAGAATTCAACACTACAATCTGAGAGATTTGTGCATTTACATGATCACGGAAGAAAAACTGTCAGAGCAGCACAATAATTCAGAAATTTAAAAAAATGTTGTATTCTGCACTCAGCTTTAGTTTCTATGGTTACCTGCATACCCTTAATATTGTACATGTAGCGACTTAAACGAACCAAGGAATCGTTGAGAGACTGAGGTTGGACCTGAGTGTCTGACGTGCCTCCTAAAAGAAGTCACTGATCGTCGAAAACAAGTTTTACTTTTTCATTAATGAAAGATGATAATCAACTCATGATAAAATGCCCAAACTCATAATCAAAGTAATAACACTGATCAAAGAAAAATAGTGGTCAACAAAAATCACGGCAAACCAGCTCACCCTCTCTCTCACTCTGACAATGAGAAATGTAAAGGTGCCTATATTAACTAATAACCCCACCCATATCCACTTAACCTGCTTTTCCCCTACTCAATATGACCACATAATAAAATATCATAACCAAAAGATAACAATATTCCTTCACCTTGTAACTAATAGAAAAAAACACCTACTAATTAATTCATGGCTCCTACACACCAGCCTCTAATTATTAGGTTATCATCCATAATAATTACCCACATTCATATTACTAGGAGACACAAACCATTCAAATTTTAACATTCAAAGTCCATAATTCATATTTTGTCTTCTTTCTTCCTAAGTCACTAGTCAATAAAACCTAATGTCACTGGCAGTCAGAGTCATTTTAGCCATCATTCTTTGATATGTCTGTCAGTAAAAATCAAAGTCAAGATAGAGGTCAAAGAGTCACAGTGTGTAGTAGCCGTTCCTCATCCAGCTTCAGCTTCCTGTGGGAGGCAGATCTTTGATAATGGATGGCCCAGGCAGCTGCTCTTAATCCGCACCTGACGCACAAATCCTCTTCTGTCCGGAAAAGTTTGTAGTACCTTTCCCATGACCCAGGAATTTCGCGGTGCTGTGTTGTCCACAATGAGCACAATATCTTGTGCGATAATGTCATGCAGTTGTAGGTAAGTATTCTTTAACCAATCTTTTCCAGATTAAGTCCGACATGTATTGCACTTGCTTCCATTGCCGTCAAGCATACACATCAGCCTCCTAACAGTCTCCTGGTGGTAAAGATGATACTGTTTCAGCATAACCTTTGGTTACCAGATCGTTCATGATGGCAATGTATTCTGCATTGAATGATGAGTCCCTCTGAAGCCTCCTCTTCAGGTATGAAGCACACTGCTCAACAACTTTCTTGTTATTTGGTGTGTTGAGCTCCTTGTTCCTTAATGGTAAACTAATCTGGTAATGACCACTTACTTGCTTTGCTGAATTGGTGACCAATTCCATAAACTTTTGATCCTCCCTTTACATTCCAAGTTGTTCATCCACACTGCATTCAGGGACATCTGTCTTGCACTGCTGCTGCCAAAGTTCCTCCAAATTCACAACTGAGACTCCGTTTATTGATACCTCTGGCTGCTCACAATCCATTGCTTCCTCACCTTCTCCTTTTAGAGGTCCATTCACAGTCCAGACCAGCATTGTCCTGATAGCATAGGGTGCACCATTTACTCTGTGAATGACTACCAGTGGTTCCAAAGTCTTAGGAACATTTGTTCCAATCAGCAGCTCAAGTTCTGCATCTATTTCAGGTAGATGTGCCCATCCAAGAAGATCCCTCTCTCTTGGAATGTTCCCCCTGTGGACAGGCATATGCTTCTGTGTACAAGTCTCGGGCAGTTCACAAAAGTTGTCATCTACCAAACCAGCAACCTCCAGTCCTGAGACAATGTGGTCACTCACAACTTTCTCTTGGCCCATGGTCCGCAAGAGAATAAGTGCCCTCTTTCCTGTGAGGCCTAGCTTGTACATCAGTGCCTCTGTGCAAAAGACTGCTGTACTTCCTTGCTCTAAGAAAGCATACGTAGTAATGATCTTGCTGCCTTTCTTGGACTTAACTTGCACAGGAACGATTGGAAACTTACAATCCTAATCTCCAGCCCCAGTGAGCCCACTTTACACCAAGGTGCTGTCCACTGCCACCTCTGATTTCCTTTCTGCTTGACTAAAGTTATTTTCCTTTTCCTTTGGATGAATTTGAAGTATACTTGGATGTTGGAGACCACATCTTGCACAGGCGATCCATTTTCTGCAGTCTTTGCTGATGTGTCCAATACACAGTCAAAACAGACACCCTTTTCCATTAAGAAGCCTATCTTCTCTTTGTGGGTTCTTTTCTCCAACTGGGGGCACAAATCCAATGTGTGTCCTCCTCCAGAGCAAAGATATGTCCTCCTGTAAGTTACAGTTTGTTCCTTCCCTCCAATAAAATTGGTGATGTCACTGAATGTAGCTCTCCGATTGCGTCTCTCTTGCAGTTCATAGGATACAGTTCTCCATTAGAACAGCCTGCAGATTGAGGCAGACTGAGGCTTCTATTTTGTTGTGATTCCTCTGATACACTCAGTCACCTTTTAACATTCTCTTTAAATGTGTTACTGTAGTTTATGATGCTGGAAAACCATTTGTTTTGTGTATTTTGTTCATCCATCATTAGTAAAGGAATCGAGACCTCGTGTGACATGGTAGCCTTTTCACAAAGTTGATTAAATTTCTCAAAATTAGATTGAAGATGTGAGACATATTCCTTTGTTTTAATGAGCGCTTTCATTTCTGGTATGAGTGCTGTCATTTTACTCACAGTGATTTGCTGTTCATGTTGAAGCTTTTCGATTTTATTTGCCCGTGCCTTGGCTGTGAGTGTGGTTCGTCTTTTCCATCGCTCCATTTCAGCGTCAGCATTTGTTTCACTTATTTTCCTCATTTAATTTCCTTTTGATTTTTTTCTTAATATCTTGTTTGTGCATATGAAACACATCCACAGAAAGAAACAAAATTCATCCAACAAATATCACCCACATTATTAACTAATAACCCTGTCCATATCCACATGACCCGCTATCCCCCTACTCAATATGACCATATGATAAAATATCATAACCAAAACAAACACCAAAAAGATAACAGTATCCTATAACCTGATAGCAAATCAGACAAGGGTATACGTCACAGTGCAAATCTGGCTTTCAGTTATTAAAACTAAATGAAACTAGAAGAAAATGATCTATAGTCGTTATTTTGTTGTGATGTTTACTTCAAACAAATCTTATCATAAAATCGGACATCTTGATGTGTCGTCTTCATTCAGAATTTCCAGCATCAAGTCACTGAATTCCTGTTCATGTTGTCCCTGCAGTTCTGTCTTTTCCTCTTCAGTGTCCAGCTCCTTCATTTCTTTTTCGTGTTTTTTCAGTAAGCCATCAATTTTGTTTAGATTTGCTTTCTTTTTGTTCACACATTTCACCAAGTCACAAATTTCACGCAGATGTTCTTT
Source organism: Sparus aurata (assembly GCF_900880675.1). Taxonomy (NCBI): domain Eukaryota; kingdom Metazoa; phylum Chordata; class Actinopteri; order Spariformes; family Sparidae; genus Sparus; species Sparus aurata. The sequence continues at coordinate 5,837,254 of NC_044209.1, read as the reverse complement.
CTTTAAAGCTGCTGATTCCTCCTTCATTGTCTTTTTGAAATCATTGAACTCTTCGGCTTTCTTTCTGGCTTCTTCTTGATGCATCTTCTTCAGATTCTCCATTTCTTGCTTAAACTTCTCCTTCGTGTCTTTTTTCTCTTTCTCCTCTTGTTCTCTTCTGATTCGATCCTCTTCTTTTCTTTTGTTTTCATAAGTTTCTCTTATTTGTTCATATTCTTCTTTCAGTTTTCGGATTCTCATTTGTTCCTCCTGTTCTCTCTGTTCATCTTCTTGACGACGTTTTTCCCACCATTCCTTTTGATTTTTCTCCCAGTTCTCTCGTTCTCTCCTCATCTCTTCTTTGCTCTCCTCCAGCTTTGTCTGAATGTTCTCCTTGGATTTTGACTCAGACGTTATTTTTTGCTCCAAAGCTTCAACATTCAGTTTCCACTCCTTTTTCTGATTTTCTTCATCTTCTTTTCTTTTCCTGTCTTCTTCTTCTCTCATTTTCTTTTCTTTCTCCCACTTCTTCTTAATGTTTTCCTCCTTTTCTTTAAATTGTTTTTCTCTCAGTTTTCTCTCCTTTTCAGTTTTTGCTCTCTGTTCTTCCTCAATGCGCTTTTTCTCTTTCTCTTCTTGTTCTCTTCTGATTCGATCCTCTTCTTTTCTTTTCTTTTCATAATTTTTTCTCTCTTGCTCGTATTCTTCTTGCAGTTTTCTGATTCTCATTTGTTCCTCCTGTAGTCTCCGTTCATCTTCTTGACGACGTTTTTCCCACCATTCCTTTTGTTTTTTCTCCTCTTTCTCTCGTTCTCTTCTCATCTCTTCTTTGCTTTCCTCCAGCTTTCTCTGAATATCCTCCTTTGATTCTGACTCTGATCTTATTTTTTGCTCCAAAGCTTCAACTTCTTGTTTCCACTCCTTTTTCTGAATTTCTTCATCTTCTTTTCTCTTCCTGTCTTCTTCTTCTCTTATTTTTTTTTCTTTCTCCCGCTCCTTCTTAATGTTTTCCTCCTTTTCCATACGTTGTTTTTCTCTCAGTTTTCTCTCATTTTCAGTTTTTGCTTTCTGTTCTTCCTCAATGCGCTGTTTCTCTTTCTCTTCTTGTTCTCTTCTGATTCGATCCTTTTCTTTTCTCTTCTTTTCTTCATCTTTTCTTTCTCGCTCGTATTCTTCTTTCAGATTTCTGAGTCTTGTTTGTTCCTTCTGTTGTCTCTGTTCATCTTCTTGACGACGTTTTTCCCACCATTCCTTTTGATTTTTCTCCCAGTTCTCTCGTTCTTTTCTCATCTCTTCTCTGTTCTCCTTCAGCTCTCTGTAAATGTTCTCCTTGGATTCCGACTCCGATCTTATTTTTTGCTCCAAAGCTTCAACTTTTAGACTCCACTGCTGCTTCTGCATTTCTTCCTGTTGTTTTCTCTTCCTGTCTTCTTCTTCTCTAATTTGCTGTTCTTCCTTTCTCTCCTCACGTTCTTTATTGATGTTTTCTTCCTTTTCTTTAAGTTGTTTTTCTATCAGTTTTCTCTTCTCTTCTATTTCTGCTCTCTGTTCTTCCATTCTTTTTTTAATTTCTTCCATTTCTTCCTCATGTTTTATCTGAAGCGCCTCCCTCTGTCTCCTCATCTCTTCTTCCTTCTCCTTCAGGATCCTCTCCATTTCCTTCTGTATCGCTGCCTCAGCCTCTTGCAGCATGTCATTAGTGTAGCAGCTGCCTCCATTTGTCTTCACCATGGTGTCGATCTTGGTGATCAGCTCACTGACCTGCATGGGGTTGTCTTTACTGTAGTTATTAAACACATGGTATCTTCCTCCACAGTCAGTGACCAGTTTCTTAAAGGAATCCTCACATTGCTTTTCGATGTATTTTTCAATGGACAGCTCGTTACGTTCCAGTTCATCTCCTCCAGTTAACAGAATGATGGTGAATTTTTCTGCATTCTTCCCGAAGGCTTTCTTGAGATGTTTTAATGTGTCCTTGTCCTCTTGTGTGAATCTGCCAATTTTTATCACCGGCAGGAAGACATGTGGTCCTGGAGCCAGAAGACTGATGCATTTCACCATCTCATCATGAACCTCTTCATGAGACAGAGTTGTGTCCGACAGACCAGGAGTGTCGACCACAACGACTGGACGACCGTCAATTTCACTCTGTGCTTTCTGACAACATTTGGTGACTGAACTTTGGCTTAAACCAGTTATAAACGCCTTTCTTCCTAGAATGGTGTTTCCTGAAGAGCTCTTTCCACTGCCAGTCTTCCCTATCAGCACAATCCTGAGACACTCTGGGCTCTGTTCTTCATCAGCACCTGTGAAATATAAAGACATGAAGTTACTGAAACATCACAGTGGGAGTATAGACTGTTTAATGTCCAGTGAATGATTTAGCACAGGAAAATATTATTTAAAAGAATATAATTCATTACTTTTTATGAGGGATGTAACAATACCCAAAACTCACGGTACCATATTGTCTTTAATAAATGTCTTTAAAAAAAAGAAGAAAACAGACATGAGCGTCTGTGACAGCCAACAGTTTGAGTCAAGCACTGAGAATCAAACTAATGAAGAGGCAGGTCTTGTTGGAATGAGCAGTCAAACAGAACAATACAATGAGAGGGAGAGATAATAGAATGTATTCATACTGGTAGGTATCGTCACAGTCCCATGCGGCATCGCAGCATTTCTTTTAAATCGTGAAATTTGGTTTTGTTACATCCGTTCTATTTACATTTAAAAATTACAGAACTTACCGCTGATGGTACTTTTTGTTTTCAGGTCCTTCAGTTCAGTCTGCAGTGTGGCGATGTTTTCCTCCAGTTGTCTGTTCTTTTCTATTTGGGCAACTGCAAATGTTTCTGTTGTGTAGCTGCATGGTTTGTCTTTGTAGGGTCTCAGTCTCATTTTATCCACCTTGTCCAACAGCTCTGGGATCTGCTGCTTTTTCTTGATGTTGAGAACAATGTATCTTCCTCCAAAGTTTTGAAGGAGCTCCTGGATGTCTCTGTTCTCTTTAAGAAGCTTAACGGGATATTTAGTTGTAGGATCTGAGTCCACAGTGAATAGAATCATGGTGAAGTAATTGACATGAGAGCCGAATGTGTTCTGGATGGTCTTCAACTCTCCTATGTCTTCATCAGTGAGGGGACCCACAGGTAGAACCAGGATAAAGGCATGGACGCCCTCAGGATCACAGAGGGAGATACACCTGAGTGATTCCTTCATCACTTCCTCCTGAGCTTTTTCATACAAGGCAGGCAGCTCCACCAGGGAAACCCGACGTCCACACACCGCTCCCTGACTCTGAACAAACATTGGTGAGTTTGAGACTGAAAGAAACTCTGTCTGACCTAAAATGGCCTCAGCTGCTGAAGTCTTCAGTGCTCCTTTCCTCCCACAAAGAACCAGGTTTAAAGCTGGTCTGATGTCTTCAGACTTTGATCTGATGGTCTCTTCACTGAAGGTGAGGAAGGCTCCTTTGTTTGCATGGACAATGCTAATAATCTTCTCCATTAATGAGCTGTGGTTTTCTTCAGACATGCTGTAGCGTCTTCCTCCACAGTCTTTAAGGAGCTGATTCACAGAGGCAGTTGTTTCATTCCCCTCATGTATCTCGATGACCATCGAATGTTTTAAAAGCCTCAGCTTTAAAACTCAGGATGGACTTCAGTGTTTCTCTGTTCTTCTCTGTGAAATCAGAAGGCTTCACTAACAGCAGGAGAACATTTGGTCCAGGAGGACACAGACTGACACACCTCTTCATCTCTTCTCTCACGGTCTCCTCAGACAGACTGAAGACGTCTGGAGTTTTCACGACAGTTACAGGATTTCCTCCCCACTCTCCTGTGGCCACACATTTCTTGGTCTTTTGGTGATGAAAAGCTTGGCCCCCGATGATGAAGTTACCAAGTCTTGTCTGTTTGTCCTCATTTTCCCCCAGCAGCACGACCCTTAGTCCAGATGCTGTAATACAACAGAGAGGTAGATAAAATGACAAACCGACTATGACACAACAGTTTTTCATTAACAAATTCTGCCAATGTTCATGTTCAATCCATAATGTCAAGTTTCTGTTAAATTGTGATCTATCATTATTATATTATTCATAATTATCCAAGCTATGTTCATATACAGCTGTTTAACATAAGAAATTACATTTTAGAGAAGATGTGATGGCGGCCATACTCATTAAATACATCGTTTGGCAGTTATCAATGCCATTACAGTAAATATTGTTTTTTCCAAGCAGAGCAGAGGATGTGGAGGATGGGTGTTCATTTTAAACAATTTGTACACATGTTCAATCTGAATTTTAGGAAAGGGCAGAATTACAATTATCCTAACATTTAATTTAGAAATGCAAAGTAGCCAAATGAATGTAACAGATACTAAGATAAGACTAACTAAATACTAACCTGTGGGATGATTTCAGATGATTTTTGTATTCTATCTTATTTTATTGCTTTTAAGTAGTAAAAGAACTGTGAAACGTATTTGGGTTGATGTTTGAGAAAATACACATCACTGTACACTTGGATGGATTTACTTACCGTCAGTCGAAGGGTTTTTTCCAGAGACTTTATCAGTGATTCCTTTTAACACACTCCACCCTGTAAAAAGATAAAATTAAAAAAGAACATTGATTTGCCACTTGAAGTGAAACTCTCACCAAAATGCAACCTAGGCTTTTTTTTGTGAATGTATGTATATGAGTCAAACCTTCGTGTAAAATCATAATTACGACGAAAGAGGCACTTCAGGTCAAGCTCATTTTCAATGCGAGAGCTTCGGGCAAGTTTACGATAGCATCAAAATCTCTATTTTTAAAACACTAAGAAGGCTCGACACAACATGAAACTTTGCTCGTAGTATCACCAGGGTCTCTACACATGAACACGAGCATTGAGAACATTGTTTGTGTACACAGAGTTTACTAAAAAGAAAGTTTTTGAACAACTCACGTTAGCAGTAGCTTGTTCTGCTCAGAGTCGTCATGGCAGCCGAGAAGTATTGATCTCCGAATGTGACGTAACCTGGAGGAGAGTTAAGGTGGAACTACTGTCTTCCAGCAACAACTATTCACGTGATATCTCACTGACTTTTCCGGCTTTTGATTTTAGTACTGTTTCTTATATGAGGCTCCTTTTTCAACTTCAAGGTCAATATTGTTTTTCGCTAACCGCAAAACAACTAATTATCCGTGCGTTCATATGGAATTAAGCTTTAGGAGAGTTCCACCTTAACTGTCCCCCATGTTACGTCACATTTGGAGATTGAAACTTTTCTGCTGCCAGGACGCCGCCTAATGGAACAAGCTACTGTTAACATGAGTTGTCCAAAAACTCTCTTTTTAGTAAACTCTGTGTACACAAACAATGTTCTCAATGCTCGTGTTCATGTGTAGAGACCCTGGTGATACTACGAGCAAAGTTTCATGTTGTGTCGAGCCTTCTTTGTGTTTTAAAAATAGCCATTTTGATGCTATTGTAAATTTACCCCTAGCTCTCCTGTTGAAAATGAGCTTGACCCACGTGAAAATATGGTAAATCTTAAAAGTGCCTCTTTTGTCGTAATTATGCGTTTACATGAAGGTTTGACTCATATACATTCACAAAAAAAGCCTAGGTTGCATTTTGGCGAGAGTTTCACTTTAATGGTCTAATGTATCGAAGAGTATTTGTGTGAACAGATTTTTCATAGTCAGAATTGTTTCTGCACTTACCAGCTTTTAAAGTACCCTTTACAGATGTCTTTGTTTCCTTTTGTTTGGGGGTTTGATGATTAGCTGGTAAAGAGGGTGTTGCGTCCTCGAACAGATCACAGCTGACATGTCCTCCACTGTTCCCCTTTACAGTTTGACCCAACCATGTTAACAGCTGTGAAGGTTTAAGGTTCTTCTCCCACGGAAACCCGCATCTACACATTTTGATCATTTTTTGTATTAGAGGATCTTCAATGTGTTTGTCCATCAGACCTGGACTCTCCACTCTGGGTGGTGATATAAGAACCAGTGAATGATCAAATGATTGATCACTGAAGAGTTTCAGGACTCTGCAGAGCTTCAGCTTGTGTTCCTCAGTGAAGTCTTCAGGCTGTAGAACCAGCAGGAACACATGAGGTCCAGGATCAGAGAGTTTCACACAGGTTTCTACATGTTCGGTCAGTTTGTCTGAAGAGATGTTGGGATGCAGCAGATCTGGGGTGTTGATCAGAACTATTTTTTTCTCTTCTAACTGTCCACTGACGCTCAGACAGCGGTCTGGTTCTTCCTCAGTGTTGAACTTTGTCTCGCCCAGTAGGAAGTTCCCCACTGAACTCCTCTGAGACCAGCGGTTCCCCAGCAGAACAACCCTCAGCTCAGACACTGGAACGATAGGGCAGGAAATCAATTATTTATTGACAGAATTCAATACCGGAAATACTGTATACTCAGATGTTTTAATTAGCAGGATGACACAGTTAAGTTTGACTCACTGTTAGGTGGCAATAAATTATAGCTGCTGCTACGTTTCAGAGGATACAGGTTTTTTGTGAATGTAAGGACACAACATTAGTTTGCTTATTTACCTCATCACATGTAATCTATCACTCACCTTTCCATGATACTAACACTGTCATCATTTATTAAGTCCTCTAAAAATTTGGATCACATCTGACATAAACACACAGCAAACCGGCCAACATAATTATAAAAGGGATCCAATCTAAAAGTGACTCTAGGACAGTCAGACCCAGTCCTGAATATGGTGGACCTGACAAACCCAAACAACAACACAACACCATTGCTGGGAGCAGCATTATGGCCCACCACCATGTCTTAAGCTTTGCCTGTAGGAACTACAAACAAGGCACAGACAAAGACACGTTAGCAGAATGAATATTGTAGGAGAAACACTACTTATTAATTAATTCAATAATCACTTGAGATTAATAAAGCACTCGTGAAAAGGGGTACCACCTTCAGTCTTTTATCTCCTACACAAGGTTAACTTAATCCAATATAAATCAATTCTAATAAATTTCAAATCAATTCATTCAGTCTCATGACTGAAGAAAATAGTTGATGGTGACATTTTGGGAGGATGAAAGCACTTAAATATTCAGAGAATAATTTAATGCTAACAGAGCCCTAACCAAAAGTCTCCTCATTGGGGGTACCCAGCAAATTTGAGCCAGTTTGACCTGAGTTTTGTCAACTCTGATATAGCGTGCCCCAGGGGCAGGGCTGCCAGTCCTTGTGCTGGAGGAGGTAATAAGTCTGATAAATAAGAGAAACAAACTAAAACTATACTAACATTTTAACGTTTTAAATCTTCTTTCACCTTTCTGCATATTTAAATGATTGATCTCAGCTGTAAAATTGGAGGACATTTTACATCCTACCCATGAAATTTCAAATATAAATTTACAAAATAAAAAATCATACAGTTGTTGTGTAAATTTTACTTGTCCAGAGACCAACTCTAAATAAACTGAGAGAAAAAATGATTTGAAAATATTTTTGAAAATACCAAATAAGTCTGGAGTACCTCCTAGTATGCTATTTTTCTCTTGTCAAAATGACATTTAAATCTACTTTCTTTTGTATTGTTTTGTTCATAGATGTATTTTGTAGATGGGGAAACATCTTTTTAATAAAACATAATGTTTTAAATAAGTATCATTATGTAAGAAACAAGTGTCCCACAACTTGCATGCAACCCTGTTACCTTAAACTTTTTAGCATGGTAAAAGAAGATGAAAAGGGATAGCCACATTGTAATGGCAATCTTTTGTCCACTCCTACTTCACCATATTACCACTATTATTAAGCAGTCCTCTTGGCTATTAAGCTTGACACACAAGAATCTTCGAGGGCAGTAACTTCTGTTCAAAAAGAATTTTACTTAAAACCAAAGCAAAAAACAAAGTTACAAAATTCTTCTCTATTAGACGGTCAAAAAACTGTGTAGCTCCGTGGGCTGCTTAATCTAGTCTGAGAGCCAAGTGGCTGTGATGTCATCAGCAGCGTAATTAAAGGAGCAGTTCAACATTTTTAAAGGAAAACTTCTTAATATCGTAAGCAGTATAAATATGGCTCTTACATTTCCAGCCCCTAATTGCTTATGCTAAATGCAGAACAATTACCAAACATTACTAATCATGAGAGCCGTATAACATTCGACATAATATCCAATATACTCTTACATGTACATCGTAATACACAACAAATGAACAACTTTGTACATCAACTCTTATTAGCATTCTCCATTCAAATTGTTCACATTGCATGTTTCAGCAGGCACAGTTTGGTTATAGGTCTGTCCAGTATGTTTGTCTTAGTCTGCACGCTGACTCGCCTCACCGTACCACTGGAGTCTGGTAATGTATTTACTACTCGACCCATATTCCAGGAGTTGCGAGGGGCAGATTCATCTATTATCAGTACAATATCTCCTGGCGAGAAGTTCCTCTGTGGTGTGAGCCACTTTTGTCGCTCCTGAAGGAGTGGCAAGTATTCTCTTGTCCATCTAGTCCAAAAAAGATTAGCTATGTACTGCATCTGTCTCCATCGCCGTCGTGCGTACTGATCATCTTGGTCAAAGACTCCTGGTGGAATGTTGGGTTGTGTCTTCATAAGTAACAAGTGATTAGGTCTTAAGGCTTCTACATCACCAGGGTCATCTGAGGAGAGTGTTATCTGTCTGTTATTGATGATGGCTTCGACTTCACACATGATGGTTAGGAGTCCTTCATCATCTAGTGACTGTTGCTGTAGCACAGAGTTCAAGACCTTTCTTACAGTACGGATTTGTCTTTCCCATATGCCACCTTGATGTGAGGCTGCCGGGGTGTTGAAAATCCACTTGATGCCTTTTTTCTGTCATATTGTTCTGTATTTTGGTCTGATTCAGGCTTTCCAATGCTTTGCGCAGCTCTTTTTCTGCTGCAACAAAATTTGTTCCATTGTCTGAGCGTATACTTTTTACTTGTCCTCTTCTACATAAAAACCGTCAGATGGCGTTAATGCAGGAATCTGTATCCAGGCTGTGAGCTATCTCAATGTGAACAGCTCTCACAGCGAGACAAGTGAAAATCACACCATAACGTTTAACAAAGATCCTTCCACGTTTGACCTCAAATGGGCCGAAGAAGTCGATCCCCACGTTGGTAAAGGGTGGCTGATCCGGCAGTAGCCTATGTTCAGGCAGATCTGCCATCTTTTGTTTTCCAGCTTTAGCAGTGAGTCTTCTGCATACAGTGCACTTTGACTTCTTGGTGGATGTGTTGCAGTATTAGGTTGGCTATAGGTGAATTTTTAGAGAGGATGACTGGATGTTTAGCCTCTTGTGGCATTGCAGCTTTATGAAGCCGGCCTCCATCTCTTAGTATACCGTCCTGCAACATGGGGTCAAGTCTGTAGATCTGGCTCTTTTTCTTGATTGGAGCATGCTTACTTAGAGCACAGATTTCTTCCGTGTAGTCTTGTTGCTGACTTATTCGTACTAGCTCTGTTTCTGCTTCAACTAACTGTTCAAGTGACAACAGACGCTGCCAAAATGTTGATTTGAACTTCTTCATTTTCTGTGCAATGAGCTTGTTCTGGTTTTCAGGATTGTTCTCAGACTGACTAACTGTTGTTTTGAGCTCCTTTCTCTTGTCCTTCAGTAGCTTTAGCATCTTCTTTAGTCTGAGAAACCATCCGACTGCCCCTCTTAGTCATTGCCATGTTGAGTAGTAAGCAATAAGCTTGTTGATCGCATCATAACTCTCTTGTGTGCTGGTCATGTTTACTCTAGCACATGTTCTGATTTCTGGATCTTCTTCTGTGGTCAATTCTTTCTCATGCGATTGTTTTGGCCACTCAATCTCGGGCTTCAACAAGAAAGCTGGACCATGTAGCCAGACTTTGCTCTTCATGAATTTCTCCACTTTGACTCCTCGAGAGCCCTGATCTGCTGGATTTAGAGCTGAGTTCACATAATGCCACTGGTTAGGATGAGAATGATCCCTTATTGTCGTGACTCTGTTCGCTACAAACGTTTTGAAGCGGGCACTTTCATTTGTCAGATATCTGAGCACTGTAGTGCTATCAGTCCAGAAGACAGATTCCTCTAATGGGACCTTAAGTTCCTGTCTGAGCATTTTGTCCATTTTGACAGCGATGACTGCTGCTGTCAGTTCCAGTCTCGGTATTGTGACATGTTTCAGAGGTGTTACTCTTGATTTTCCTATTAGGAGAGAACAGTGTTTTTTGTTGTCATGGTTGGTAAGTAATAGGTAGGAAGCAGTAGCATATCCATCCTCGCTAGCATCAGCAAAATGAAGCAGCTGTGATGATTGTATGGATCCGAATTCTTCTGCTTTGATGCATCTGGGTATGCTGAACTCTGCCAAACTCTCTAGATCTGCCAACCATTCATGCCATTTTTTCACATGTCCACCTTCAATCTCTTCATCCCAACGGTGTTTATTCTGACACAGGTCACGCAAGATTTTGCTGCCAATATGAGTGCCGCTACGAAGCCGAGGGGGTCAAAGACAGAACTTACTGTGGACAAGATGCCACGTCTGGTGACAGGCTTGTGTTGCATGTTCATCTGGAATCTGAATCTGTCAGTCTCTGTGCACCATTGCACACCAAGTGCACGTTCCATTGGAAGTGTGTTGTGGCTCAAGTCCAGTTCTTTCACTTCAGGTGCCTTTTCATTATCTGGAATAGACAACAAGACTGTCTTGCTGTTACTCAACCACTTAGTGAGATGGAAACCTCCTCTGGCACATAAGGCTATGAGTTCTTGTACAAGTCTGACTGCTTGATCACTTGTTTCCACTGATTTAAGGCAATCATCAACATAAAAATGTCTTAGCACAGTGTCAACTGCTTCTGCACTCATAATTCCTTTTGCAGCTTCTGCTGTTCTTCTCAAAGCGTAGGAAGCACAACTGGGTGAAGAAGTAGCCCCAAAAAGGTGTACTTTCATCCTTAAGTCTTCCACATCGCTGTTTAGATCGCCCTCCGGCCACCACAGGAACCGTAGCAGATCTGTGTCTTCCTCCGGGATCCTCACTTGATAGAACATAGACTGCACATCCACCATCAGCGCCACTGGATGCTCTCTGAACCTCAATAGGACGCCAATGAGGTTGTTAGTGAGGTCTGGTCCTTGGAGTAACTGTTCATTTAGTGAAACACCTTGATATGTGGCCGTGCAATCAAAAACTACTCTTATTTTCTTTTTCTTGGGGTGGTACACCCCGTGGTGGGGAATGTACCACACACGGCCGTCATTGCGGCTGAGCTGCTCGGCTGGTATCTTCTCAGCGTAGCCTTTGTCAATGATGTCTCTCATGAATTTTATGTAGTCTTTATGGAAGTCTGGGTTTTTCTTTAACTTCCTCTTGAGATTTTCAGCTCTATGCTGAGCCATGCAGCGATTATTTGGCATCTTGGTGTTCTCATTTCTCAGGGGTAACCTCAGACTATAATGTACATCAACTAACTTAGCTGAACTTGAAACCAGGTGCATAAACCTGCGATCATCTTGAGACATTTCTTCTTTTTCGTCACAGCTTCGTTCTGGGAAATCTGTGTTATACTGTTTCACGAACAGTTCTTCTATATCCCTCACGAGAGTGCGATTAGCTGTGTAGCTGTGCAGCTTACCACTGTCTGTTTTTGGGCCGTTGTCTCTTCTGAGAGGTCCATTGATCACCCTTCCCAGGGCGGTCTTAACTACGTATGGCCCCTTTCCATCACTATTTATGACTTGCCATGGCTCAATGGCTTTTGGGACGTTGGCACCGGTAAGCATTCCCACTTCCGCTGTAATATGTGGCAGACGTACGTCTATCAGATACTGCCACTGTGCAATATCTTCCTGTTGTGGTATATTATCTTTCTTCACTGGGATGTGGCTGTGTGTAAACACCTTTGGGAGTTCAATATATGTGTTTTCTTCAAGACCACACACCTCCAGATCTGAAAGAACAACACTCTTCATTAGCTTGTGACTATCAGAGTTGTCCTGAGCCATTGTGTCAAGAAGGAACTGGGCGCTTTTTCCTTTGAGATTTAGTTTCCTCTGAATGTCTTCAGTGCAAAATGTTGCTGTGCTGCCAGGATCTATAAAGGCATATGTTTCCACGTAGCGTTCACTCTTCCTGGACTTAAGTTTAACTGGTGCAACAGCAAGCACACATTCTTCTTCTCCAGCCCCAGTGTTTCCGCAGGACTCTTGACCTAACGACAAATATGCACTAGAAACTATGTCGTTCTCAGTATTGTTTTCCACCGTTTCTGAAGCACTATCATCTTCCTTCTTGACATGGAGTATGTCTGGATGCAATCTAGAACAAATCTGACACTTGAGTCTCTTCTTGTAATTCTTACTAAGGTGCCCAAAAGTAAGACATCCAAAACACAGGCCCTTAGATTTCAGGAAGTCTATCCGTTCTGTGTTTGTCAGCTCTTTAATTTTAGTGCAGACAGAAAGAGCATGACTCTTCTGGCAGAATAAGCAGGGTTTTTGAAAGGCTGTTAGAACACCTTTTGATGGGCTGCTTTTCTTTGCAGTTGCCTCCATGGTTGTTTCCTGTACACCTGTAGCAAACATGCTCTCTCTTTGTCCAGTTTTCTTGACGCTTCTCTCTTTTGTAGCTTTTTCTTTTCCTTTGAAGGTTTGTGGACTCTCTATAACATCTCCAAAGAGAGGATCCAAAGCTACTTTTGCTTGTCTGTCAATGAAGTTGACTAGGTGAGAGAACCTTGCTCGTCCTCTTCCTGCCTCGTTGATCTCGAATGCTGTTATTCTCCACTTTTCTCTCATCTTATAAGGAAGCTTTGAAATAACAACTCGCATATTCGTGGGATTATCCATTTCTTCCATAAATTCAATGTCATCCATCGTGTTCCTACATCCAATCAGGAAAAGAGCATAAGCATTCAATGCCTTACCATCCTCTGACTTAATGTGAGGCCATCTCAAAGCTTTATCCATGTAGGCGTTTGCTATCTTCAACTCATCACCATATTGTTTCTGGAGTAACTTTCTGGCCTCATGGTAGCCTCTGTCAGAAGACATATGCTCACAGCTACGAACAAGTTCCTGCGGCTCCCCGCTGGTATACTGCTCCAAGTAGTACAACTTGTCCTGATCACTGTCAGTTTTGCTATCCACAGCATGCTCAAAGGCTCTGACGAAGGATTTATAAGTGAGAGGGTCACCTTTAAAGACAGCAATGTCTTTAGATGGGAGATAAGACCTTGTTTGTTGTTTTACAAGCATCTCCTCTTTCACTGTTTGACACCTGTGGGTTACTACTGCCGCGAGGTTTGTTCTGTTGTGTGTCTGGTGAGGACTGCACCAACATACCAGGAACATATGCTGCTTGTCCTCCTGCAGCAACATTTGAGGTTAACATAGCACCATTCCTCTCTTCTTTAGGCTTACTTCTTGAATGCTTTCGTGATGCATTACTGTGAATACTCCCTTTCACACTCTCATGTTTTTCAAACACTTTGAGTTTTGCGTTAGACTCTGCAATAGCTGTTTCCAGCGCAAGCTGTTCCATTTTAGCTTTCAGCTCCAGCTCTTCCTTTTCCAGCGATTGTTTCTTTTGTAAGGCTGCTGCACGTGCCATCAGGGCTGCATGCTCTGCGGCTGCCTTTATGGCTATTGAAGTCCCAGTAGATGTTGATGAAGCAACTTAGGACTTCTTTTTGCTATGATGACCTGTTCCAGCTTGAGATACACTGTCCTCTGCTTTGACGTCATCCTGACCAAGCTCGCTTCCGGGATTCTCGTTTGCACCTTGTACTTCATCTGCGTTATTTTCAACCGCGTATTTGTTCCTCATTGCAGCACATCAGTTTTCAGTGTTCTCAACAAAGTCTCTCAAAGGTGCGGTTCTTGGTTCATACCAGTTATGCTGATCAGCTTGTCCTTCATCTTCATCCAATAAAGCAACAACTGTAGTATTTATATCCTCAAACTCAGTAAATTCCTTATCAAAATTGGCATGGAGCAACTCTTCGACTTCATCCACCTTTGAACCATCAAGCTTCAAGTTGTCAATATTCTTCATTATGCCTGTAAGATGAAATAATTTACCTCTTTTTGATCCAATAAGCCTTCTTATTTTATCATCTATTGCTTTTTCAGTCGGCTTTGGCGCCCTCCTCTGGTCAGATTCTTCCATGCTCACAGCACAAACTACTTGGTTTAGGATTCAGCTTAAAAAACAGTCCGTTTTCCAAGGAAAAAACTAATGTCCAGCAGTATCTTCATATGTACATCAATTTCCAACAAACAGCTGATATCCAAATCCACTTCAATGAAATGCATTCACCAAATATGATGCGCAGCTCCGACAAGCTCCTACAAGCAGGCACTTAACGAGGCAATTAACGTCAATTAGCTGTCTCCAGCACGTTAGCTCCGTGTTAGCTTACTTAGCAGATGAAATCTTGTTGCAAAGGATCCACAGACTTACTTTATTCCAGTATAAGGACTTGGGTTGACTCCTCATCCATCCAGTAACGGCTTTAATCCACATTAGTCCGTTCTTCTTTCCATCGAGAACTGAGTTTTTGGACTCAGATGTAATGGCAATCTTTTGTCCAGTCCTACTTCACCATATTACCACTATTATTAAGCAGTCCTCTTGGCTATTAAGCTTGACACACAAGAATCTTCGAGGGCAGTAACTTCTGTTAAAAAATAATTTTACTTAAAACCAAAGCAAAAAACAAAGTTACAAAATTCTTCTCTAGACGGTCAAAAAACTGTGTAGCTCCGTGGGCTGCTTAATCTAGTCTGAGAGCCAAGTGGCTATGATGTCATCAGCAGCGTAATTAAAGGCGCAGTTCAACATTTTTAAAGGAAAACTACTAAATATCGTAAGCAGTATAAATATGGCTCTTACACACATGATAGACAGGAAGTGACATCATCAAACAGTTTCCCAACAGTATGGGTAGAGCAAAGGTATGTCCTCTCTTATATTTTTCATATTTTTATAACATTGTCGGCCTTGCTTGAATGTCTCACTTTACCTCATGCAACCCTGTTATGCATATTTCCAGAATAATATAAATACTTCATAAAACTTTACTTGTTTACTTATGTAAGTTTGTCATCTTGGTAAATGCTAACAGCCAGCTAAACAGCTAGCATAGATTTGTGAGAAAAAGCTAAAATTAGCATGTATTTGCAACCCTGTTACTGAGCATTGGTAACAGGGTTGCGCAAATATCAAATGGAACATGTAATACAACAAAAAATCCTTTTATGCCTGCGATGAGCCAATAAAGCTTTTTATAGTTTAATGCCTATTATTGATAAATATGTAGCAGAAAATTGTCAAATAGAAGGTTAATTTTTTGAAATTCCAAAGCCCAAATGTCCTCCAATTCTGGAATGACCCTGTACATTGTCACAGAGAACTGAGATTAAAATACATTTTATGAATGTTATAATCTCTCTATAAAAGCAAGGAATCTCTGTCTGTCTGTGTGTCTGTCTGTGTGTGCCTCAAATATCTCTGCGGATCATGTGATTTGGTTGCTGAGGAACAGGGGGAAGAGTGACAGCAACAGTGACGTGATAGAGACGGCGACAGAGATCGCAAGTTTTGAGAGTTGAGAGATTTGTGACATATAGCATGTTTGGAGTGTATAGGAAGTGTTATGCAGTGTTTGGTGTAGTGTGTTTAGTGCGTAGTGTAGTCGTTTTTTTGTGTTGTAAGTCAAATCAACGAGGAGACTGCTGAATGTGGAGCAGGCAGGAGAGCTGAGGGAGGCCTGAGCCTGAGGCATTGCCTGCATTTAAATGTAAATAGTTACATATATAACTTTGTAAATTTCAAAAACGTATGCAAAAATTCAGCAAACAACAATTTATATTTGCATTATAAGTAATAAAAATGGTTCGTTAAACATATTTGTGGTTTTCACAGTAAAAAATTGAACTTTTTCCTACTCTGATTTTATGTTTTTTTTTTGTGATTTTGATGATTTTAGGTCCATTGTGTTAATACAGTATGTCAAAATGAAATAATAACTGTACAGTCACATATGTCAGGTTGTGCTAAAAATAATGACACCAAACAAGGCAAGGTAAATAGTTTTTAAGGTGAAATATAATGGTAAAATCAAAAGTAGTCAAAAACAGCCAATTATATCCCTGACGTCCCACCTTCAAACACAACCTCATTTGGCCATCTATGAAAATGCTACTTAACCTCCCACTTTTCTATAGGTATACATACTTCCTACGGGCAATGCACTAGTTATACTAATCATGTGTTTTTTTCCCAGGTGATTAGGTTCTGGCTTAATAGTTATTATAACTTTGTTAAAATTTGGAGGAGGGATGAAATGCTATCTAAGCAATGGGAGAGAGTTTTTTATTATCATGGTCTGTGTGTTTCTAAAGTGCGATCATAAGTCAAAGACAAGTCCCATTACAACATATCATTTTTAAAATGATAGGCCAGTTACTTGGTAATGTGAAAGTTACCTCATCATCTGCTACATACATTTAGTGGACATGTAAACCTGAACTGATGGCAAGCAAAACATCTTAGAGAAAAACATGGTTTTGATGGGTTTCATTCCAAAACACAAACATTTCTATCAGGAATAAAAGTCAGCTGATGTTAAGCAGACAACTGTCCAAAAATGTTTCTGTTCAGTAAGAAAAAGGGACTTAAGATAACCGATAAGTAATAATATAAACCAATAATAAATGATATTTCATCATGACTTTTATATTCATGCAAGGAAACATTTTAGTCACACAAAGAAAAACAATTTAGATATCTTTTTTTAATTTCTCCACTTTATGGATTTGCAGTATAGTTCAGATAATTTTGCAGCAATAGTGTTGACTTGTGACCAAAGACCTGAGACTTGAATTACTAGGTCTGATTGGACTGAAAATAACTGGGATCCAGGTTGGTATTGAGTCAGAATGTTGGTGAGGCCAAATAATCAGGTAAAATTAAAATGGTATCCTTCTCTTATTTGGGTTTTTTCAGGTTATCAAAGTATTTTATTACAGGTATAGCCTGTGTCAGATACCCATACATTTACATTAAGTTTAATGTACTACAGTATTGAATAAAGCTGCACCTGACAAAAACAACATTGTCATTACATTAGGTGTCCCACGAAATGTGTCACTGTTAGAGAAAAGTCCAGTGGCTGCCAATTCAAACACAGCAGCTTGTGATGTGAATCCATCATGCTTTAATGTTTTATCACCACTATGTGGGACTCTGCACCCTTTGAAATAAAAACACTTAAAACAACGATTTTTAACATCAAGCTTTCACACTACTTGCTTCACAAACGGCCTTCTGTAGTTTACTTTAGGTGTCCTGCAAAAAGTCCTGCAGCAGATAATTCAGACACTAAATGAATCCACCAAATGTAATGTTTTGTTAAAGGGTAATAAAGTCTGACTGGACTCACCTGATGCTGTAGCTGCCATGATGTCACTCTGCTGGAAACGTCAGAGACTTGTTCAGCTGGAGATCAGCTGCTGCATTAAGAACCTTAAGGAGGAATGACCAGAATCAGTGGCATGCACAGACTTTTTGAAGGGCAGGGGCAAAAAGAAAAAAAAGGGCACATACAGCAGAATTTTACATGAAGGTTTGACTAACATACATTCACAAATGAAGCCTAGGTTGCTTTTTGGTGAGCGTTTCACTTTAATTCAATTTAAAATGCCTTGTGTCACTACAAAACACATGAGAAGCTCACCCGCTTCACTTTATGTACCTGTTGGGCAATATCCACTTTCGCCAATAGGTGTCAGTATAGGCTTTCCAAGGCCAGTGACTGGCGCTGCAATCCTTGTAAACGAGGAAGAAGTAAGCTCAGTTGCAAAGAGTAGGACAGTCAAGATGGCAGCATGGAGAGCTTGTACTCACACACGACTTACTTTTATTGTACTTGCAGGTGAGATAAGTGCACAAGCGCCCTGTTCACTCATGATAAGTTTGTTTGTAAGTTGCGGTGTCATGTGTATATTTTTCCAGTAGGGGTGGGAAAAATAATCGTTTCTTAGATGAATCGCGATTCAGACGCAGATGATTCTGAATCGATTCACAAATGTCAAAAATCGATTTTCTACATGTTAATTCACAACGTAATGTTGACGGAACGCAAGAGGCAGAACTCGGAAGTGCGGAAGTGCAGCGCCCAGACGGTCGACGGCGTGCACATAACAAAAAACATGGGATGTGTTGTGAATGTCTGTACTCACAAACAACTCATGGGTGGGACAGTCTGAGGCATTTGTTCACGCAGAGCGGTTTAAGAGCAGCGTGGGGACCGCTGTTGGCTGTTGTAACTATTGGGTATTTCTGTCATTCCGCACTGCGTTTCCAGCGTTATGAATGTCAAGAAATAAGGCCGCTAACAATTGCTAGCCTTAGCTGCTAACATCGGCATGTCGAGTGCGCTAGCTTAAGACTGAGAGCCTCATGTGAGCACTAATGTCAGTGACCTCACCGTACTGTTTTATTGTTCTCATGCATATAAATGTTGAGTTTTGGAATTTCTTAACATGAAGCCGCAGATTGAAGTCACAGATTTAAGCAGTTATAAGATGTGTTGCACATACAATAAGGTGTTGAGTGTAACACAATGTTCAGCAGCTTATATGAGCAGTTCATTTGGTACATATAAACATGGTGTTCAGTGGCCATTATAATATTAACTGTGAAGATAAGCAGTTTATATGGTTATATCTTTTACAATAAAGTCGGTGTTTAGCAGCAGAGGTAACAGTGAGCGGATGATATAAGCAGGCAAAACATGAGGTTTGTTCGTAAGTAGGCTGTACATGTCATTTTGTGTATTAAAGCTAGGGTCTGTAATGTTTTTCAGAAACACATTTTGTTATACTGGGTAAAATGATCCTGCTACCCTGAGAGTAGTCAATACATTATGTATTCAGAAAAAGGAACGAAAATAATCGGACCTCTGTGGCAGCTGTAGGACTGAGAAAAAGCTGACCAATCTGTGCCATCCGGCCCGGATAGCACGGATTGGTCAGATGCTTTCATGTCTCGTCCTCTGTCCCGCCCTCCTCCGCACGCGCACGTTAAGTTTCACTGATGCCGGAAATATTCAGCACACCTCTGCAGAAATAGGAGTTGCAGGAGAAGACGTTCATTTGGTTACAATGGCAGAGAAAATGCAGCCAGCGTCGCTGCGTTACTTGTAACAGCTCACCTCGCTAAAAAGGCAAGGAAAAGAAAGCCTGAGGCAGAAAATGCTGCAACGAAAAAGGCTCCGGATAAAGAAAGAAGTCGGACCGAGTCAACATCGGTGTGGCGTTTGAGCGGTGGAGACAACTGGGGCATGTGAAGGGCTTGAAAAGTGATGCAGAGGTTGCTCTCTTTCTGTTGGACAGGTAATTATTTGTTTTGTTTCAGGGGGATTTGTTATTTTCATGAAATATGTGAGGTTTGCCAACTTGGCTACGTTTGTAGCGCGTATTAGCACAATGCCAACATTAGCTTCTTTGTGTGTTGTTTTTAGCCATGAGAATGGCTAATGAGTCGGCCCAATTTCCACTGGATAGGGGCCCGCTGCGTTGTGGCTCCGATCCGGTTTTAGTCCGCCGTCCAGCAATCCCCACCCGTTGCGGTTTGAGTACGCAACGGCGCAGTACGGTAGACAGCTGGCCTCACGATGTGTGCTAGTGTCAACACGGAGTGTTTTATTTTGAAAAGTAACCGGATGTAGTTTGTTATTTTAGCGCTTGACTTCCTGTCTGCTCCGTGCTAAATTCAGCTGAATTGCTGCGTCTTGCTCCGGCATCTCCTTCTCCCTGCTGAGTCCCACTGCCAGATGCGCGTTCAAGTTTGTGGAGGAGTGGCTTTGGACGGAGCACTGACGGGATGGGGAGGGGGGGTGGAACTTAGAGGAGGTGCCACTCTAAAATCTTGCTAGCTCTCTTGCTAGCTCTCCAGGATTGTAGACCCTAGCTTTAAGTATTAATCTGATTAATTCAATATGAAGACGGTAATAGCTATATTATTTCTTTTTATATTATTTTGGCTATAATCAAGGTAAACAAGGAAATAAGCTCAGTTGGGAAGCGTAGACAGTCAAGATAGCAGCATGGAGAGCCTGTATTCACACAAGACAGTTCTGTTGTAATGTGCCACAAATTATCCTATTAGTAAGTCTAAAAAGACTGTAATTTGGGTGTAACAGTGAGAAGGACCACTTTATTTTACAGCACAGTTCCATTGTCATGTGCCACAAATGATCCTGTGAGTAGTTTAATAAGACTGTAATAAGGGTATATCAGTGGGAAATAAAGATGCTTTATCCTGGCAGCTTCAGTAGCTGGTCTGATGCTACTGGGGTTGGATAGTGACATGGCTTTAAATGGTCTAATGTCATAACTATGGGAGTAGAGCGTCAAGGAAGCCACCTACAATTCCACAAGACTCCAGGGAACATCCAGGTTACCAGGGCAGTGTGTAGTAGCGATCAGATGTGAACCGATGTGGTTTAACTTCAGTTAAGGTACCGTTTTCTTCTAATGATCAATAAATGACTCTGTTAGAAAGTGAAACTATGGTAAATAAAGCTCAAACAAATGTATTTTCCTCTGAACTCTGTGTTTTGTCCGACTATTATGATGGCCATGCCCAATATAATATGGAAGTACATTCGTCTGATTAAGCTATAGACCGATGTTGGTAGCATTAAATGCGTAATTTGTTAGTGAGGGTAGAATAGTGTCTAACTAGCATATTTTGGATCTGATATGACATTGTGTGTGATTTCTAATTAGACTAAGATCTTCGATTGGTTTGTAATTACAGTTAGTTAATTTGGTATAATAGTGTCTAAGTATAGTAGCATATATTTTAAGTAATAAGACTTTATATGCGATTTCTGATTACAGCATAACTTGAGTAGGCTATATGGTGTCTAATAACAGTATAACTTTTCTTGTTTACTGTCTAATAAAGATAACATTATTTCTAGTTGTCTAATTTGAGACAAAGTAGGGCTTGTTACATCTTATTAGCGTATTGTTTTTGTCTTATTTCATACAAAGTACAGCTTGTTACGTCTCATTAACATACTGTAAAATGAAGTGTGACCTAAAATGTCAGCACTAAACTCATCATTTTGACTTTTTAACACATAATTAGGTTTTACCATGGGAATAGATTTAACAATGTTTTGTCTTTTCAAAGTCAGAGGTTTACATACACTAAGATTACTATGCCTTAAAACAATTTGGGAAAGCCCAGATGATGATCTCATAGCTTTGGAAGGTCCTGGTAATTACAGGCACACCTGTGGATGTATCTAAGGCACGCCTCAAGTACGTGCCAGAGATTAACGTGCTTTGGTGCCAAATGTGCATGATAATCCCAGAACAAAAGCAAAATACCTTGTGAAGATGCTGGCTGAAGCTGGTAAGGGAGTGTCATTATCCACAGTGAAACAAATCCTGTATTTGGGTGAAAGGCCACTTGGGAAGAAAGAAGTCATTACTCCGAAAGCAACATAAAGAAGCCAGACTACAGTTTGCAAATGCACAAAGGGACAATTCATTTTAGGAGACTTGTCCTGTGGTCTGATGAAACTAAAGCTGAAATGTTTGGCTATAATGACCATCGTTACATTTAGAGGAAAAAAGGGGAAGCTTGCAAGCCTGACAACACCATCCCAACTGTGAAGTACAGGGGTGGCAGCATCATGTTGTGGGGTTTTTTTTTGTTGCAGGAGCGACTGGTGCACTTCACAAAATAGATGGCATCACGAGGAAAAAACATTATGTAGAATGTTGAAGCAACATCTGAAGACATCAGCCAGGAAGTTAAAGTTTGGGTGCAAATGGGTCTTCAAATGGAAGATGAGATAATTTTATATATCTATACATACATACATACATACATACATACATATATATATATATATATATAAATCTTCTAGGACAGAGGAATAACGTCATTGGTGAGACAAAAAGTGAGTAAAAAAATCATATCAGCCAGCAGTCTCGATGCTGAGAGGCAGGCATGTGCACACATAAGGCCAAAGGGGTGCTTGAGCCCCTGCCCTTTTTGCCTCGTATTATAAAGTGCCATTTTGTTTGTTTTTTTAATGAATAAATAAATTCCTGTTGTGCATAGGGATGTGAAAAAATGGCGGTTTAAAAACGCCACAGTTATCTACCGTACGCATTTCGTGTCGTGTGTGTGTTGAGCCTAAAGCCGCTTCTCTGTCCGCTGCAGCTATGTTCTGTCTCTCACATAGGAGAGAGAGAGAGAGAGAGAGCTGCCTCATCTAGAACTCCACCATGCACATAGATGAGACGTGACAGTGGAGCGACTTGAACCTTTGTGAGTTATATATCCATGAACATAACTTCCTTGTGAGGGCAAACAAGTCGAATAAGTCCACTTATTCAACGTGCTTAAATATGAGTCATATTTCAGAAGAGTGTCCATTTGTGTTTGTTAAGCTAACTGCTTGTTAATAAGAGTTACGAATAATATGACAGCTGTCTGTGTCGGCTGTTTATCTTGCCACAAATCTTAAACTTCTTTCAGATATTGAGTTTACTGTGACTTTGCTGTTGTAAACATTGTTGTTCTACTAACATCCACAGTAGTCATTTCTTGGTTTTGTCACATTTTTAGATGTGTAGCCTGTATTTCTAGTCTGCACTTACCCCACAATAAATAGCCAAATAATAAACCAGTGTTGTATTGCTTTTTAAGAATTGCAGCTGAATTGCATGTCTTCCAAAGCTCAGCATAATGATAATGTGAATAAACTCATGTTGACAGTAATTTGTTGACACAAAAGAAATGGCAATTGCACGTCACTCACAACTACACAGCTAAGTAGTTAGCTTTCTATAAGTACTTTGTTTATTAATTTTACATGAATTGATCTACATATTGTGTTATTAAGGCCTGAAAAAAAATTGGCGCGCGCACGTACTGCCCTTTTCTGACTTTGAGCCCCTCTATAATCATGTGCACGTCCCTGCAGAGAGGTAAACATCTCCTGCTCTGACTGCAGCTGGGAGTGACTGCTGTGCGTGGACTGGGCCGACTGTGAGGGCTTTAGGGAGGGGGGAAGGGCCCATGGCAGCACCGGCAACAGTGGTTGTGTAACTTCCTGATATGTTCAGTTAACTTTGACTTGAAAAAATGGCGATGCCTTCATTTGATATTAAAGTGATATTAACCTTGCATACACAGACAACACTTTAGAAATTCTGATTGTCAGAGTCACAGTCTGATCCATCTGAACTTCAACACAAGTGTAAGGACATGAGAACAATCTAAAACATATTAATCATACTTCCTGCCTTGGCCTTTGTTTCAATGATTTGAAGCATCCTGCTCACTAATTTGAGACAATTCATCTTCTGCTGGCAGTCTGTGAGAGCTTTTCTGTATTTGTCAGTCAGTATCATGTGGGAGTGAATAAAAAGTTGTTTCCAGCTCAGTTAGTAAAGTAACTTTGATCAGAGTGATTATCCTTTCATGTCAGTCAGCTACTGATGTCTAATTATAACTTAATTCTGATGAATAATCTGTTATATTGATCTATGGTACTGATACATTTTATATTGTATTTATTGGTTGGTATTTACCTTTAGTTGAAATTCGTCGTGAGGTCCCGTCGCTTGTCCACCGCACAAGACATCACAAAGTGAAAGTGTTTGAAACTTGTTTAACAGGTTTGATTCAAGCGAAGAACAGCAACAGATCAAAGTAGAAGCCTCTTCTCTGGCCTCAGCGGGCCCTGTCAACCAATCACATGCACCTGCACAGACACACTCCATTCAGCCCCATGGATAGCAACATGGCCTAATGCCAGGTGCCAAAAGGATGAAACTGAGCAACATTTATAGAAGGTTTGCAGTATAATCTTAAAACATAATTTAATTTGCGGAAACAGAAATATATTCTGTGCTCAATAAATGTATTTGCATGTTTGCTTGTATGCGTTTTAAGGTGCAATAATAACCTCTGCGCTCTCACAGACTCTTGCTGGCTGCGCTGCAGATCACTCACTCTTGCTCTCAATCTCTCCTTCTGTGCGCTCAACTTCGCCTGCACACTGGCTTAAGTTAGCACTACTTTAACAACAGCTAATCTGAATTTAAGGTCTGATCTCTAAGTCTCCCATTGGGTTGACTTTGTGGCACATTTATATGGCCAACTTGAGCGAGTATTCGCCATCATTGCTGCACTCTGTCCTCTGCTGCAGCGGCGCAGTTACGCGCGTCTCCAAGCGACACCTCCATCCCGATACAAGTCCAGCAGGCTCCAATATTGTTTCCCCAGCGACCAGGGTCACTGTTACATGGGTCATTTGACTCGTCTCCCCCGGACTGCTTTTCAGCCTGGTCCTCTCTCTGGGGCCCGTGTGCTCCCCCCTCCTCCTGCCCTCCACTGCTGCGGGTGGTCCCCTGCTCCTCTCCAGCTACATCCACCTGAGCGGCCTGCGGCTCCTCCGCTCCCTCCGGTGTGTGAGATAGCGAGCTTCCCCTGGTGCTGGCTCCATCTTCAGCAGCAGCTGGTTTAAAAAAGCTTTGGAATCCTCTTCAGTAATTCTTTGTTGCGCAACTCTTTATAATAAGTGTTTTTCTTTTCTGGGCACCACTCTCAAACGTCCTCCCCGACATTTTCCACTACATGTCACTCAATCATAGGGACACACCCCAAAACTAACTATAGACATTCTGATAGGTCAGCCCACGGGCCATAGGCTATGGGACCACGTGGGTCACTCCTAATTTGGATCAATCAGCAGCCATGTAACGTGCGATTAGAGTGATTAACAGAAAACCTGACAAGTTACAAAACAATATGATCTTTTCAGCTCATCGTGAACCTGAACTTGTGAGGCCCCTGGGCTTCAGCCCAGGTAAGCCCGTGCATTAAAGCGGCCTTGGCCGTGATAATAACATTTGTCGGCTTTGTCGAGTGCATTAAGTGCGGCACTTGTTGCATTATTCATTAAGATTTCTGTAGTTCAAACAACTCGCAATTGTAGTCGAGAACGTCAGTTATAACAGTCCACGTATTAAACAGTTGTCGTTTTAAAACGGTCTCGGGCTCATAATTACATTCAATGTGTCGGGCTGGGCTCGGACACAACGTGCACGGGCTCGGGTCGGGCTTGATTCTAAGCTCTACTCGTGTCCAGCCGCGACTTTACTGAGGTTCACCCAGTGTGAGCAGCAGGAGGACGGTTAGCTCACCTCCCAGAACATGGCACTGAATCGCTGGAAACTGATTTAGGGACTGTCATCAAGTTACTTAGCATAAATATATTAATACAAAATAATTGCAGTTCTTTCAATATCTTCCATGTCATGGGGCCCAGTGACTCCAGCAGCAGATTGTATTAGTAGACTAGACGAATGAGACACAGCTATGTTTATTGTACTCTAGTGCTTCCGCTATTTTATATGAATATTAATATGCAGAAATCTTGATTTTTTTTCTCAATAGCTTCCATGTCATGTGACCCACTGACTTCTGAAACAGATTCTGTGTCTATCAAAAATATATAATGATAAAGAAAATAGTGGTAAAAAAAGTTCTCTAATGTTCAAGAGGTTAACATATTATTAAGCAGCAATGTCAACTTCTCTACTATTTTGTCTCATGTCTTAGATTCTGATTCTGAAGTCCTCAAAATGTTTATTTATTTACATCCAACCTCTTCCACCACCTGCAGTACAACCACGTGATTCAATTCGAAGAAATAAAAAAAGCGACAAGCGACAAGCTTAGAATTTGTTTATAAGGGACTGTATATTTTATACTTTTAAATTTGTTCAGTTGTTGTCATTTCAAGTAATCTGTGCTTTTCAGCTGTTCAATCGTGTGCTTATCAGTTGTTCTTAACTACTAAATAAATAATATAAATCTTAACTACAATGTAGTTTTACAGTCCTTTAAAGTGGCATTTCTGTAAATACACAGGAATTTTTTTCCTTTTTTTTTAGGTGCGGGGGGGGGGGTTACTTATCGTTCATTTATCGTTATCGAGGTGAGTTGCTCAATATATCGTGATATTGATTTGAGGCCATATCGCCCAGCCCTAGTACAAATCTCAAGAAATTTGGATGTATTGCTCATTTGTAAACACAACACATCAGTCTATAGGCAATTCATTTCAAATTCGCTTTATTGGCATGAATGCCACAACAACAATATTGCTCCAAGCACCAAGAACCACGAAAAGAATACCTAGCACAGTAAATAATAATAATAATAATAACAATAATAATAATAATGAACATTATCACAATTAAGTTATCAATCTGCGATGTAAACACAATGCAAACATTACAGACTTCTAACCATTTTTCTAAAAGTGTCTGTATTTTAATTGAGAATAGTTTTTATATAAATTACACAAAAGGAAAAGAAAATGTGATTTGTTTTACCTATTTCAGCCATAAGCGGTCATATTGACCGCACATAATTTAGCGGAATTTCATACATTGTCTCTCTTGTCTCTAACTTTGTTAGCGGTCTCCAGCTATGCGACTGTAACACAACTTTATATGAAGAAGGACTAACACTAATAGCCTAATGATTGTTATTTCTTACACTTACAGAACTGTTTACGACTCGAAACAATGTTATTATATATGACGTTTCTAAACCAAATGTCGCGGCTTCAATTGCATCAAATTCCCACATCCAGTTACGCAGGCAGCTGTCCAGGGTGCTGAACCTGGTGACAGACAAAGCTGCACTCTGCGTTCTGATGTTTGCTGGGCAGATCTGTCCCCCTTGCTTTCTCATCCACTCTGTTGTGGGAGATCTCCCACAGAGCAAAAGTAATACACATTTTTTCTCTCCCCGCTCGGCTCGAGCCCGGCTGAACTCTGGCCTGAGCCCACTTCACCCAGGCGCGAGCCTGCAGCCCCCCGCTCCTGCTGACAACAGAACGCGGGAGAAAACAGACATTCCTTTGCTCAGAACCCATATCAGGCTGTGTCTGAATATGCTCGAAGATCGGTATAACGCATTGGAGCAATTTTCATACAATTTCGGATATTTAGCAAGATAAAGTAATTTCAATTCAACATAGCCATTTGTCCAGCTGAAGCATAATGAGCGTTATGTCATTAATATGAAGTAGGCTTGTTTTGCGGTTAATCTGCCACATGATCCGTTTGAACCCACAAAAGAAAAAAGGATAAATGCGCAGCCTCCGTTTCCTTTCTGATTGTGTCCGTTTGGAGTGGGGGGGTTTCGGAATGGAGGGGTTTCCCCAATAGACTTTTCGGAATAGCGGGTCTTTGAAAAAAAGGGAAACCCCGCCATTACGATGAATTGAAGTCTATGTTCGGAACCGTGGCGTTTCGGAAAGGCGGGGTGTAACCATTTCAGCAACAAGCTACATAGCTCGACTGCAACATCTGCAATATGCGCTATTGTGATTATTACTGTAACCGCCGCCACCATAGCCTTGTGGTTAAAACATAGAATCAAACATATATCAAGCAGGGGTCCTTACTTGTCCAGCAGAAAAGCACTAAACTCTGGGTCACTCTTGAGTCCTTATAAATCCCGCAGCTCCCTCCACCTCTAAAATGATGCTACAATATTTATCTTTGCTTTCTCTCTGGCTCGGTCCAATTCTTTCTTTTTACACTGCTTTTCTTCATCAGTCTTATTATTTCTTCTCTTTGACGTGGGCAGTGGTGGGGCATTTTTTGGCTCTGTTGTTCTTTTCTGTTCTCCGCCTGTTCTGAAGATTGTATGACAGAGCAGGTGATTTGAGTGGATCCAGCCACTAGGGGCGCTGACCCGCTTAATCAGGCTTAGTGCTGCTGATTGTGAGTAAGAGAGAGAGAGAAGAAGAGACTGAAGACGGTGAGAAGTGTATTTAGCAGGTGAGTTTGCCACTTTGTTTCAGTTGATCTGCGGTTTGTGGCTCAGTGTGCATCCAGAGAAACGTAAGTTACATTGTTTATTTACTGGATGCATTTTTCATTGTTGTTATATTTTGTCTGTTTATAAGTCTGCTAATTGAGATTATATCTGGTACTTAAGAGTGTATTTTTAGCAGTGTTAGCTATCACCGCTGATGGTTTAAATGGTCATTTATGTTATATTAATACCACTGGCTATTTCCTTTGTTGTCAGTTACATATATATGTGATATAATATCATGTATATTACTTCTGTATATAATGTTTCATATTTTCATGCATATTTTCATAATTAGATTATAATTTGGAGTGTGTGCTACGGTCAAGCATTTTGTGAGCTTTTTATTGAGGACTGTTATTGTTTTTGGTTTATTCTAGAACCACACACATACCACCTCTGTAAGTGTACACTGTTTACACTGGATTAAAGTGCCATAAAAGGGATCGACTGTTTCCTGCTTCATTCTTCATTTAAGTCTTGGTTGCTATGGCGCCGTACTAGGTGGCAGCCTGTAACAGCAGCTCCCGTGGGTTTTCAAGTTTTTTCGTAGTTTTTGTTGTATTTCTGTTCTGATTTCTTTGAACTTTGGCAACTCTTCTCCAGAGACTGAGAGAAGACGAACACCTTTCTTTTTTTTCTTTTTTAAAAACTTTTACGGCACTTTTTTTGTGATGTTTTTGCTAACCCTAGCAAGGGAGGGTCAGGAGCGCATCATTGAGCCGTTGTTTACACACGCGACCAGCTGATTGCGCTGTGTGAACCTGCACTGCTACCCGGAGCCAGGCCTGAGGTCCTGAAGGAGCTGCGGAGGAGACAGCATGGCTGCAGAGCCTGAGTGAAATGGAGGGTGAAGAAGAGGAGACACAGACCGGCTGTACCAGCGATCGTCATGGGGAATGTGAGGTCTCTGGGGAACAAGACGGACGAGCTCGCCGCGCTGATATAGTCTGGGAGGGAATATCATGAGTGCAGTGTGTTGTGTTTCACGGAGACATGGCTTCACTCAAACATCCCGGACCACAGCGTGGCGATTCCCGGCTTCAGCACTGTTTGGGCGGACAGGGACGTGATAAGCAGCGGAAAGAAGAAAGGAGGAGGGATTGCACTGTACGTGAGTGAGAGGTGGTGTAATCCCGGACATGTTCATGTGAAGAAACGTCTCTGTACCCCGGACATTGAACTGTTGACTGTGGGGATGAGGCCTTATTATTTGCCCCGGGAATTCACGTCCGCCATCATTATCGGTGTGTACGTTCCTCCTTCAGCTGATGCAGCGCTGGCCTGTGACGTCATCCACTCCGCTGTTGCCCAGATACAGACGCAGCATCCTAACGCATTTATTGTCATCACTGGGGATTTTAATCACGTCTCACTGGACAAAACCCTCCCAACATTTCACCAGTATGTTGACTGCCCCACCAGAGACTGTAACACACTGGATCTGTTGTATGCAAATGCTAAGGATGCATACAGTCCCACCGCCCTCCCCCCTCTTGGAACCTGGTTCTGCTGACCCCTAAGTATGTCCCTCTTGTTCCGCGGCAGCCTGTCCACACTAGGAGCGTGAGGAGGTGGACTCAGGAGGCTGTTGACGCACTACAGGACTGCTTTGAGTCGACAGACTGGGATGCACTTGTTGAGCCACATGGAGAGGATCTCGACAGCATGACCGACTGCATCACAGAATACATCAGGTTCTTTGAACACACCACCATGCCAACCCGGACTGTACGCTGCTTCCTAATAATAAGCCGTGGATCACCAATGACCTGAAAGCTCTTCTTAACAAGAAGAAGAGGGTGTTCAGGTCTGGAGACAGGGAAGAACTGAGGAGAGTGCAGCATGAACTCAGGGATATGCTGAGGGCCTGTAAAGACGCCTACAGGAGGAAGCTGGAGGCCAAACTCCAGCAGAACAATGTGAGGGATGTGTGGACTGGTATGAAGCAGATCACTGGGTGTAAGGTGAGCGGCAGACAGTCATCGGGCAGCCTGGAGAGGGCAAACGAGCTGAACAGATTCTTCAATAGGTTCAGCTCACAGCCTTCTGTCGTCTCCATGACACCTCCAGACCCCCACACACCCTCACTGCCCCAAATGCTTCCTCCCCTCCCCCCTCACTCCCCTGCTGTGAGCTCTCCTGTGCAGCACCTCTCCTCCTCCTCCACCTCTTCCTCCTCCACCTTCACCTCCTCCTCCACCTCCTCGTCCTCCACTGAAGACACCAGCAGCCTCCCCAGCATGACTGTGACTGCAGGCCAGGTTAGGAGACAGCTGGAGAGACTCCACCAGCAGAAGGCTGCAGGCCCTGATGGTATCAGCCCCAGGATCCTGAAGACATGTGCCAGCCAGCTGTCTCCTGTCCTACAACACCTCTACAACCTGAGCCTGGGTCAGGAGAGAATACCGGTGCTTTGGAAGACTTCCTGCCTGGTTCCTGTTTCAAAGAAGTCGACACCATCAGACCTCAATGACTATCGTCCAGTGGCCCTCACATCTTACGTCATGAAGGTGCTGGAGAGACTGGTTTTGGCCAACCTGAGGCCGCAGGTGAGAGCCCTGCTAGACCCTCTGCAATTTGCCTACCAGCCATACTTGGGAGTTGATGACGCTGTCATCTACCTGCTGCAACGAGCCCATTCGCACCTGGATGGTGGAGGAAGTACTGTGAGAATCACATTCTTTGATTTCTCTAGTGCTTTTAACACCATTCAGCCACTGCTACTGGGGGAGAAGCTGCGGGTGATGGGTGTAGACGACACAATGATCTCCTGGATTACTGACTACCTGACAGGCAGGCCACAGTTTGTCCGTATGGGCAGTGTTCTGTCTGATGCGGTGGTTAGTGATACAGGAGCTCCACAGGGGACTGTACTGTCTCCTTTCCTGTTCACCTTATACACCACTGACTTTCAGTACAACACCGGGTCATGTCACCTGCAAAAGTTTTCTGAAGACTCGGCTGTTGTTGGGTGTATAAGTGAGGGACAGGAGGAGGAGTACAGGGCACTGGTAGACAACTTTGTGGAGTGGACTGGACAGAATCACCTGCGGCTGAACATCAGCAAGACCAGAGAGATGGTGATAGATTTCAGGAAGAAAAGGAAGACGGCTTTCCAACCACTGCGCATTCTGGGAAAGGATGTGGAGGCGGTGGAGGATTATAAGTACCTTGGTGTTACCATCAACCACAGACTGGACTGGAGATCTAACACTGAAGCTGTGTACAAGAAGGGGATGAGCAGACTTTACTTCCTGAGGAAGCTGAGATCCTTCAACATGTGCAGCAAGATGTTGGAAATCTTATATCAGTCTGTGGTGGCCAGTGTACTTTTCTTTGCTGTGGTTTGTTGGGGAAGCAGCATTGGAGCCAGCGACACCAACAGACTCAACAAACTGATCAGGAAGGCTGGCTCTGTGATTGACTGCAAACAGGACACTCTGGAGGCTGTGGTGGAGAGGAGGACACTGAAACAACTGTTATCCATCATGGATAATCCTCTCCACCCTCTCCAACTCACACTGGTTAGACAGCGGAGCACCTTCTCCGGAAGGCTGCTTCAGCTTCGCTGTCGTAGCAATAGATACAGGAAATCTTTCCTGCCACAATCCATCACTTTATATAATAACTCTCTCACCTCTGCCTGGCAGAGAACTCTGGTCTCTCTACTGTTTTGTTGTATATATTATTATTGTTATAGTATATTTTGCTTATTTTGTTTTGTTGTATATATTATTATTTATTGTTTATAGCACACTGTGCGCTGTATATATACACTATGTTTATATTGGATTCTATTTATGTTATGTACGAAGTTTTATTTGCTGACCCACTACTGCTGTAACAAAATAACTTCCCAGTCTGGGATCATTAAAGTATCCAAATGACCGCTTATGGCCGTTCCCTGCGCACTTGCCCGGCTGCGCATACAGATCGATGTTGCCCGTCGAGCTCGGAGGACGGCTTATTTTAGTAAAAAATCAGGGTTTTGGTCCTTGTAGCTCGTAGTCTATGCTATTATGGTGGGACAGAGGCGTCATTTGTGTTTGAAAAACGTTTCACTTCAGATTTATTGATCCCGGAAGTTCGAATCTGTGAATATCTTTCCAACTTTAACGAACGACCAGCAAAGTGTTACAGCTTTTGCGGGATCTCGCAAAAATGACATCTTTTTTTTTTTTTTCACCCATAATTTTTTTTTTTCACCCATCATTTTTTTTTTCACCCATCATTTTTTTTTTCCCCCATGTCCCTTAAGGGGCTCCGTACATAACCTCACACGTGTGACTATACAGTTATTTTATTATTTTGACATATTGTATTAACACAATGGACCTAAAATTACAAAAAAAACATAAAATCCGAGTGGAAAAAGTTAGATTTTTTACTGTGAAAACCACAAATATGTTTGACAAACCATTTTTATTACTTATAATGCAAATATAAATTGTTGAAAATAAATTTACAAAGTTATATGTAACCATTTACATTTAAATGCAGGCAATGCTCAGGTCTGCCTGAGCTCCTTCCAGCTGAATGAAGAGCTGCACTGCCTGCTCCACACTCAGCCGTCTCCTCATTGTTTTGACTCATTAAACAAAAAACCGACTCCACTACACACTAAACACACTACACCAAACACTACATAACACACTAACTATACACTCCAAACACGCTAAATGTTACAAATCTCTCAACTCTCATTATTGCTGTCTCTATCGCTGTCTCTACACTGACCGTCGTTGCCTGTCATTCATCCGCCTCTGTCCCTCCCACAACTTCCCCAGTTCCTCAACAACCAAACATGCTGCTTGGACACTTTCGTGACAAAAGTCAGTTTTTACCATTTCTTCCTGCACCAGACACAAAGTAAACGTGACGGCAATGTTAGCGAAAAAGCGTGGCGGACATTATTTAACCTAAGTCCGGTTTTGGACGTGCCGGTGCGTCCGGACCGTCGACTCGGGAGGTGGGCCGTGTGGGTGGGCTGGCAGCTAGCTACACACGAACATCCACAGATTCTGATGCCACTTTGTTGCCTGCGCGTCTCCGGATCTCCTCAGACCCGACCAGACTCAGTCCGGACTCGTTTAGTCTCATTAATCCACAACAGTCAGTTTAGATGCACAGAACAGAACGGGACTAACCGCCGGCAAAATCCCGGTCCAGCTCGCGCCGCTGCAGGTATAAATCTGCTTGTTTCTTAAGGTATGTCATGGGCTTGAGCTCTGCAGTGATTGGCTCTGGTGCGCACGTGACTGTGGTGGCTCCAGTGGACAATGCTTGCGGAATTGAAAAAGCATTTATGAAATAATTTATTAACGGTATCATTGCAGTCCAAACAAATCCGACGTCGCACACCCTTGAACCAAGCAGCAGCCATGTTGAAACTCTCAAGTCAGTCTGATCCTGAATCGCAGAGATATTTGAGGAACACACACACACACTCACAGACAGACAGACAGAGATTCCTTGCTTTTATAGAGAGATGAACACCAGCCTTAGCTCAGGACAGTGTAGTTTCTACTCCCACAGCAGCGTTTTAACAGAGTACTTTAGTTGGAACCTAGCCCCAGAAATCCCTTCTGCCAAAAAAAGCAATGTGTTCGACACTCAAAAAAAAAAAAAGTGTTCTTTTTTCAAACTGCTTAATGCTGAAATACTGATGCTGATGATATGATCATACTTTTAAAAAATAATTCTGGTTACTTTGCAGTGATCCACCCAAACCTGTTTCAGGTGGGATTATCCTAGATTTGCTGTATTAGCTAGTTGTTAGTTATGGCAGAAATTAGTTCAGAGCAGTTTGACATGAGTGTTAAACACAAGGAATTAGGATTGATATTAAATCTAATGGGGGAATACGATGACATCATCTAGTATGCAACAAACCGACCCAACAATCACTGAAATGAAGTTGAAAACAACAGACATTTATAACAGACATTATACGCCTCATTTGTTACCAAACAGATGACAGAAATCAACATTACAATCTGAGAAATTTGTGCACGTGCATTTACATGATCATGGAACAAAAGCTGTCAGAGCAGCACAATAATTCAGAGATTTTAAAAAAAGTGGTATTCTGCACTCAGCTTTAGTTTCTATGGTTACCTGCTTACCCTTAATTTGTAGCTACTCAATGAACAAAGGAGTCACTGAGAGACTGAGGTTGGGCCCAATTGTCTGACGCTCTTCCTAAAAGAAGTCACTGATATTGGAAAATAGGTTTAACCTTTTTATTAACGAAGAACAATGATCAACTCATAATAAAAGTAATCACACTGATGAAACAAAAATAGCGGTCAACAAAAGATACGGCAACCCAGCTCACTTGCGCTCTCTCTCTCACAATGAGAAATAAACAGGTGTGTATTTTAACTAAAAACCCCACCCATATCCAAATGATCCCCCTACTCAATATGACCACATAATAAAATATCATAACCAAAACAAACACCAAAAGATAATAATATCCCTTCACCTTATTAATAGAGAAACATCTACTAATTCATTCATGGCTCCTACAGTATAGGCTGCTGATTGAGACACCTGACAGCAGATGAGACCACGGTATACATCACATTTTAGTCAACCCCAAAATATTACAATTAAATCTGTGTTTCAGTTATTAAAACCAAATTGAACGATAGAAAATAATCTGAAGGAGCCTCTTTCTTTGTGACGTTTACTTCAAAGAAATCTGATCATAAAATCGGACATCTTGACGTGGCGTCTTTTTTCAGAATTTCCAGAATCAAGTCACTGAATTCCTTTTCATGTTGTCCCTGCAGTTCTGTCTTTTCCTCTTCAGTGTTCACCTTCTTCATTTCTTTTTCGTGTTTTTTCAGTAAGTCATCAAGTTTTTTTGCTTTCTTTTTGGTCACACATTTCACCAACTCACACATTCCATGCAGATACTCTTTCTTCAGAGCTTCAGACTCCTCCTTCATTTTCTTTTTGAAATCATTGAACTCTTGAGCTTTCTCTCTGGCTTCTTTATCATGCGTCTTCATCATATTCTCCGTTACCTGCTTATACTTTTCCTCCATGTCTTTTTTCTCTTTCTCCTCTTGTTCTCTTCTGATTTGATCCTCTTCTTTTCTTTTCTTTTCATAAGTTTCTCTTATTTGTTCGTATTCTTCTTGCAGTTTTCTGATTCTCATTTGTTCCTCCTGTTGTCTCTGTTCATCTTCTTGGCGACGTTTTTCCCACCATTCCCTTTGATTTTTCTCCTCCTTCTCTCGTTCTCTCCTCATCTCTTCTTTGCTCTCCTCCAGCTTTCTGTTAATGTTTTCCTTTGATTCTGACTCTGACTTTATTTTCTGCTCCAAAGATTCAACTTTTTGTTTCCACTCCTGTTTCTGAATCTCTTCCTGTTGTTTTCTCTTCCTGTCTTCTTCTTCTCTCATTTTCTTTTCTTTCTCCCGCTCCTTCTTAATGTTTTCCTCCTTTTCTTTAAGGTGTTTTTCTCTCAGTTTTCTGTCCTTTTCAGTTTTTGCTCTATGTACTTCCTCAATGCGCTTTTTCTCTCTCTCTTCTTGTTCTCTTCTGATTTGATCCTCTTCTTTTCTTTTCTTTTCTTCATCTTTTCTTTCTTGCTCGTATTCTTCTTGCAGTTTTCAGATTCTCATTTGTTCCTCCTGTTGTCTCTGTTGATCTTCTTGGCGACGTTTTTCCCACCATTCCTCTTGTTTTTTCTCCTCCTCTCGTTCTCTCCTCATCTCTTCTGTGCTCAGCTCCAGCTTTCTCTGAATGTTTTCCTTGAATTTTGACTCTGATCTTATTTTTTGCTCCAAAGCTTCAACCTTTTGTTTCCACTCCTGTTTCTGAATTACTTCGTCTTCTTTTCTCTTCCTGTCTTGTTCTTCTCTAATTTTCTTTTCTTTCTCCCGCTCCTTCTTAATGCTTTCTTCCTTTTCTTTAAGTTGTTTTTCTCTCAGTTTTTTCTCCTTTTCAATTTTTGCTCTCTGTTCTTCCTCAATGCGCTTTTTCTCTTTCTCTTCTTTTTCTCTTCTGATTCGATCCTCTTCTTTTCTTTTCTTTTCTTCATTTTTTCTTTCTTGCTCGTATTCTTCTTGCAGTTTTCTGAGTCTTGTTTGTTCCTCCTGTTGTCTCTGTTCATCTTCTTGACGACGTTTTTCCCACCACTCCTTTTGATTTTTCTCCCAGTTCTCTCGTTCTTTTTTAATCTCTTCTCTGTTCTCCTCCAGCTCTCTGTAAATGTTCTCCTTGGATTTTGACTCTGATCTTATTTTTTGCTCCAAAGCTTCAACTTTTAGTTTCCACTCCCGCTTCTGCATTTCTTCCTGTTGTTTTCTCTTCCTGTCTTCTTCTTCTCTCATTTCCTGTTCTTTCTTTCTCTCCTCGCGTTCTTTATTGATGTTTTCTTCCTTTTCTTTAAGTTGTTTTTCTATCAGTTTTCTCTTCTCTTCTATTTCTGCTCTCTGTTCTTCCATTCTTCTTTTAATTTCTTCCATTTCTTCCTCATGTTTTATCTGAAGCGCCTCCCTCTGTCTCCTCATCTCTTCTTCCTTCTCCTTCAGGATCCTCTCCATTTCTCTCTGTATCGCTGCCTCAGCCTCTTGCAGCACGTCATTAGTGTAGCAGCTGCCTCCATTTGTCTTCACCATGGTGTCGATCTTGGTGATCAGCTCTCTGACCTGCATGTGGTTGTGTTTATCACGGTTATTTAACACATGGTATCTTCCTCCACAGTCAGCAATCAGTTTCTTGAAGGAAGCCTCGCATTATGTTTCGATGTATTCTTCAATGGACAGCTCATCATTTTCCAGTTCATCTCCTCCAGTTAACAGAATGATGGTGAAGTTTTCTGCATTCTTCCCGAAGCCTTTCTTGAGATGTTTTAATGTCTCCTTCTCCTCTTGTGTGAATCTGCCAATTTGTATCACCAGCAGGAAGACATGTGGTCCTGGAGCCAGATGACTGATGCATTTCACCATCTCCTCATGAACCTCTTCTTGAGACAGAGTTGTATCAAACAGACCAGGAGTGTCGACCACAATGACTGGGCGACTATCAACTTCAGTCTGTGCTTTCTGACAACATTTGGTGACTGAACTTTGGCTTGATTCAGCTTTAAACTCCTTTCTTCCAAGAATGGTGTTTCCTGAAGAGCTCTTTCCACTGCCAGTCTTCCCTATCAGCACAATCCTGAGACACTCTGGGCTCTGTTCTTCATCATCACCTGTGGAATATAAAGACATGAAGTTACTGAAACATCACAGTTGGAGTTTAGACTGTTTAATGTCAAGTGAATGATTTAGCATAGGAAAATATTATTTAATTTACTTTTTACTAGTGCAGTGCCCGTAGGAAATATGTATTCCTATAGAAAAGTGGGAGGTTATGTAGCTTTTTCATGGATGTCCAAATGAGGAAAAAAAAAAACACATGATAGGTTGGTAGGTATTGTCACAGTCCCACAAGGCATCGCAGCATTTTTTTTTTTTATTGTGAAATTTGGTTTCTTTACATCCGTTCTATTTATATTTCAACATTACAGAACTTACAGCTGATGGTGTCTTTTGTTTTCAGGTCCTTCAGTTCAGTCTGCAGTGTGGCGATGTTTTCCTGTAGTTGTCTGTTCTTTTCTATTTGGGTGAATGCAAATGTTTCTGTTGTGTAGCTGCATGTTTTGTCTTTGTAGGGTCTCAGTCTCATTTTATCCACCTTGTCCAGCAGCTCTGGGATCTGCTGCTTGTCCTTGATGTTGAGAACAACGTATCTTCGTCCACAGCTCTGAAGGAGCTCCTGGATGTCTCTGTTCTCTTTTACAAGCTTAACAGGATCTTTAGCTGTAGGATCTGAGTCCACAGTGAATAGAATCATGGTGAAGTAATTGACATGAGAGCCGAATGTGTTCTGGATGGTCTTTAACTCTCCCGTGTCTTCATCAGTGAGGGGACCCACAGGTAGGACCAGGATAAAGGCATGGACGCCCTCAGGATCACAGAGGGAGATACACCTGAGTGATTCCTTCATCACTTCCTCCTGAGCTTTTTCATACAAGGCAGGCAGCTCCACCAGGGATACCTGACGTCCACACACCTCTCCCTGACTCTGAACACACTCTGATGAGTTTGAGACTGAAGGTAACTCTGTCTGACCTATAATGGCCTCAGCTGCTGAAGTCTTTACTGCTCCTCTCCTCCCACAAAGAACCAGGTTTAAAGCTGGTCTGATGTCTTCAGATTTTGGTCTGATAGTCTCTTCACTGAAGGTGAGGAAGGCTCCTTTGTTTTCATGGACAATGCTCATAATCTTCTGCATTAACGAGCTGTGGTTTTCTTCAGACATGCTGTAGCGTCTTCCTCCACAGTCTTTAAGGAGCTGATTCACAGCGGCAGTTGTTTCATTCCCCTCATCTATCTCGATGACCACCGAATGTTTTAAAGCCTCTTGACCAAACAAACTCAGGATGGACTTCAGTGTTTCTCTGTTCTTCTCTGTGAAATCAGAAGGCTTCACTAACAGCAGGAGAACATTTGGTCCAGGAGGACACAGACTGACACACCTCTTCATCTCTTCTCTCACGGTCTCCTCAGACAGACTGAAGACGTCTGGAGTTTTCACGACAGTTAGAGGATTTGCTTCCCACTCTCTATGTGCGGACACACATTTCTTGGTCTTATTGTTATGAAAAGCTTGGCACCTGATGATGAAGTTACCGAGTCCTGTCTGTTTGTCCTCATTTTTTCCCAGCAGCACAACCCTGAGTCCAGATGCTGTAATACAACAGAGGGGAAGATAAAATGACAAACTGACTATGACATTGAAAACAAAATTGTTTTTTGGCTGACACAAGGAGATCTTGACAGTCACTGACAAATCCTGCAAATTTTCATGTTCAAGTTTCTGTTAAACTGTGATGTGTCATTATTATATTATGCATAAGTAAAACTATGTTCATATACAGCAACTTAACATAAGAAATGACATTTTAGACAAGATGTGATGGCAGATGAATTAAATATATAACAATAATAATAATAATAATAATAATAATAATAATAATAATAACAATAATAATAATAATAATAATAATAATAACAATAATGATAATAATAATAATAATAATAATAATAATAATACTAATTTGGCAGTTATCAGTGCCATTATAGAAAAAACAGTTTTTTCCAAACAGAGCAGAGGATGTGGAGGATGGGTGTTCACTTTAAACAATTTGTACAGATAGATAGATAGATAGATAAGCTTTATTTCAGACTCAGGGTCCATACAAAAAGTAAAAGCAGGACACACAGTACAGGATTACGAATCACACAATAAATGATATGATCAATATGAATATTTGGATATTTATAGGAAAAGGCAGAATCACAATTACATTTATTTTACAAATGCAAAAAAGTCAAATGACAAATTAATGTAAGAGATACTAACCTTTGGAATGATTTCAGATGGTTTTGTTTGTCATCTTATATTATTGCTTTTAAGTGGTAAAAGAACTGTGAACCATGTTTGGGTTGATGTTTGAGAAAATACACAACACTGTACTCTGTGAAGGATTTACTTACTGTAAGTCGAAGGTTTTTTTCCCGAGACTTTATCAGTGATTCCTTTAAACACACTCAACCCTGTAAAAAGATCAGATGTCGCCTAATGTTCTAATTTCTCGAAGAGTATTTGTGAGAACAGATTTTTCATAATCAGAATTGTTTCTGCACTTACTAACAGTACCTATCACAGATGTCTTTGTTTCCTTTTGTTTGGGGGTTTGATGTTCAGCTGGTAAAAACGATGTTGTGTCCTCAAACAGATCACAGCTGACGTGTTTTCCACTGTTTATCTCTACGATTTTACCAAACAACTTTAACAGCTGTGAAGGTTCAAGGTTCTTCTTCCATAGAAACGTGCATCTACACATTCTGATCATTTTTTGTATTAGAGGATCTTCAATGTGTTTGTCCATCAGTCCTGGACTCTCCTCTCTGGGTGGTGATATCAGAACCAGTGAATAACAAAATGATCGATTACTGAAGAGTCTCAGGATGCTGCAGAGCTTTAGTTTGTGTTTCTCAGTGAAGTCTTCAGGCTGTAGAACCAGCAGGAACACATGAGGTCCAGGATCAGAGAGTTTCACACAGTTTGCTACATGTTCGGTCAGTTTGTCTGAAGAGATGTTGGGATGCAGCAGATCTGGGGTGTTGATCAGAACTATTTCTTTCTCTTCTAACTGTTCACTGACTCTCAGACAGCGGTCTGGTTCATCCTCAGTGTTGAACTTTGTCTCTCCCAGTAGGAAGTTCCCCACTGAACTCCTCTGAGACCAGCTGTTCCCCAGCAGAACAACCCTCAGCTCAGACACTGGAACGAAAGGACAGGCAAGGACAAATTCAGTTATAGTTTCATTGCTGTTCAATTATTTATTGACAGGGTTAAACTCAGAAATACTGTAAACTGATGAAGATGTTTAAAATAGCAGGATGACACAGTTAAGTTTGACTCACTGTTAGGTGGAAATAAATCACAGCTGCTGTGCTTCAGAGGATACGGATTGTCTATGAATGTAAGGACACAACATTAGTTTGCTTATTTACCTCATTACATGTAACCTATCACTCAACTTCCCATGACACTAACACTGTCATCATTCATGAACTCCTCTAAATCTTTGGACCACATCTGAAATAAACACATGGAAACCTGGCCAGAACCCAACATAATTATAGAAGGGACCCAATCTAAAAGCGACCCTAGGACAGTCAGACCCAGTCCTGAATATGGTGGACCTAACAAACCCAAACAACAACACAACACAACACCAACACTGGGAGCAGCATTATGGTCCACCAAATAACAAGCAATGTAACAAGTGATGAAAAAAGGGGCAACTAGTCATTTTTCCTGCTCAGTTAACAGTTTACATTCTGCCATATTTTTTTCCTGTGATGATGATGATGATGATGATGTCCACTTTGATCACTTTGACATATTGGTACCAGAGATGGATTATCAAGTTTGCGACTTTGACTAAAGTTGCACACACAGTGATTTGAGACTTGATGTAAGACTTGACTCGGACTCAGGATTTGGGACTCGTGAACAGCCTTCAATTTAGATCATTATTATTTTTAACCATCAACATGAAGAAAATGTCTGACCATTTGTCTTAATCTTTGCCTGTAGGAACTACAAACAAGGCACAAACAAAGAAACGTTTGCAGAATGAATATTGTCGGAGAAATACTAATTATAAATTAATTTAATAATCACTTAAGATTAATAAAGCACTCATGAATAGGGTCACCACCTCCGTTCTTTTATCTCTTTGACAAATCCGGAGGAAATTAATCAAATTTGACTAGACAAGGTTAACTTAAATCAATATCAATCAATTCTAATTAATTTCAAATCAATTCATTCCGTCTCATCACTGAAGTAGCGACTTCTACACACAGTTACCATTGGTTCTCCATATTAAAACAAAACTCCACAGACAACAGTCATGTATTTATTTGGCTAAATATGTCAGAGTAAATAAATGAGATGGCAAATAAAACAAATTACAAGATTAACAGGTGAAAGAAAGATGCTGAGTCTGTAATTACAAATGTAACGAGTTTATGAATGAAAATGGCGGATGGTGAAATTGCAGAAGGGTGAAAGCACTTAAATATTAAGAGAATAATTTCATGCAAACAGAGCCCTTCCCAAATGTCTCCTAAGCTCAAAGACAGTAATTCAGAGCCAAACGACACCAACTCATATTTCATACGTGTGAATCCAGCAGGATGAAGGAATGGGTAAGCCTACTTGTCTGAGCATTGGTTTGTAGAGTCAACAGACTGCGGGTGGTCGCCCTCCAGGGGCCTTCGCTGTCGCTCAACTACAAACTGGCAGCTTTGACCCAACAGCGAGTGGCTCGCGGTCATTGGGGGTACCCAGCAAAGCAGAACCAGTTCGACCTGGCAAAAGAGTTTTTTGCACTTCGTCGCTGAAATGACTGAAGGATGCGTCGATCAAGTTATCCCTAGTTAACTTACGTTAAGTACGAGAGAATTTCAAATTATTGTTCACTTCCTTTAAGTCAGGTCATGATACTTTACCTGGTAAAACAGATTAAAACAGAACTTCGTTCTGGAAGACACTTAACAAAAGTTAAAGGATTCAAAAGAAATCGATTGATACAGTGAAAAATATCAAGTGACAAGAAATAACATGTGAGCAACTCTCTTAAGAGTGATGTCTTGAAGAGAGGACATCATGAAGTAGAAAAGAGCTTAAGGTGTAAACATGAAAAAGAGGTGAAGAGTAGAGTTCAGAGAGAGATGACCCTCAGTTTTGTCAACTCTGATTGGGCAGGGCTGTCAGTCCTTGTGCCGGAGGAGGCAACAAGTCTGATAACACACAGAAAGTAAAACTAAAACTAAACTACCATTTAATGTTTTAAATCTTCTTTCATCTTTTCCAGAATGTCACCATGGCTTAAACAAAAATCACATGAATCATTAAATCATTAACATTCAAAAATAATAGTACTTGGTTCAACACTTAAATACACTTGATTATATAGTAGAAATAATTACTATACATTGTCCTTTTAGTTCTAGCCTTATGCTGTTATAACTATTATATAACGGAATAAACTTTAAACATTGACTGGTAATATGCATACATGGGTTAGAGAAGACTTCACTTTTTGGTACAGATCTTACCAGGGCTCACCACCAGAGAGTGCTGTGGATCCATAGCACACAGGGCAATTCTGCACATTTAAATTATCTCAGCTGTACATTGTCACAAAGAATTGAGATTAAGATACATTTTGTGGACGTTACTTCCCGACTAATTATATGTTCCTTTCCAGGAGATTAGGTTCTGGCTTAATAGTTTTATAGCTTTGTCAAGATTTGGAGGAGGTAAGAAACTCTATCTAAGGAATGTGAGGGAGTTTTCTATTACTGTGGTTTGCGTGTTTCCAAAGTGCGATCATAAGTCAAAGAGAAGTTCTAGCTGAATATGTGTGTTTGTGTTACAAAGATGTTCCATTACAACATATTATTTTCAAAAGGATAGGTCAGTTACTTGGTAGGGGAGACTGGGGTAAGTTGAGCCAAAGGGTAAGTTGAGCCACCCCTTGTTGCTGGGAAACGGTAAAAAACATTGATCATGACCAAATATTTAGGAGGAAGGCATCATTTCATGGAGTCTGTGAAGGTAAGAACCACATGGGTAAAGTGGTTATACATTTATTTCCAAAAAAACATTTTTCACTCTTGAAAGTAAATTTAGTCTATGGTAAGTTGCATGAGAATTATGTTTAGACCAAAACAGATTATTTTAAATGTATTTTATACATCAATTGTGGTATCTATGAGCTACAACATGAGGTCATAAACCTAGCATAAATGTCTCAACTTACCCCGCTCCTATGCTCAACTTACCCCATACACAGGGTAAGTTGTGCCACAAGACCACTTTTTTAGTGACAAAACAATGATTGCCTTGATATAGTGATCCTAAATATGAAAAATGGCTCATTTTACCCCAGTCTCCCCTAATGTGAAAGTTACCTCAGCATCTGCTACACACATTTAGTTCAGTGTGCTGCCGACTTACATGTAAACCTGAAGTGATGGCAAGCAAAACATCTTAAAGAAAAGCATAGCTTTGATGGGTTTCATTCCAAACCACAAACATTTCTATCAGTTTCTGTTCAGTAAGAAAAAAGGACTTAAGATAGCCAATAACTAAGAATATAAACCAATAATAAATCATATCAGTATTTCATGGTGTGGTTCTCCAACTGGTTCTCCAACTGCACAGCACAGGACAGGAAGGACCTGCAGCAGATTGTGAGGGCAGTGGAGCGTTGGGGTGGGAAAAATGTTCGATTCTTTGATGCATCGCGATTCTCTCTAGAATGATTATGTCTCGATGAAGATAAGCTAATAATCAGAATTTAGATATTACTTATCCCGCTGCAACATTCAGTTTGCCTGCTGCAGAGCGCTACAGAAAGCAGCTGCTGATTCTCTGTTGTACACGCATGCGCACCAAACACAAATGTGCGAGTTGTTTAGGTTTGAGTGGCGACAAAATGGCTGCAATGGCTAGCACCAAGCCTATAAGACCGGCACCGACTTGTTTGAAAGCTACTGTATGGCAGCATTTTGAGTTCCATGAAGTCAAGGGGAGAATTGACAAGACCTACACAGTTTGTAAGGTGTGTGGAACTCATCTTAAATACTTCGGCAACACAGATAATTTGAGAAACCACCTTGCGCAATTCCACCCAGAGTTGGGAGAGAAGCAGCGACCTGTTGCAGATGCCAGCCAGGGAACGATCGAGCCGGCAGTGGCACAGCTTCAACCGAACTCTGTGAGAGTGAAGCGGATTACCAAATCCATTGCAGGTTTTTTTGCATCGGATTTAAGACCGTATTCAGTCTTGGAGAATGTGGGTTTTCAGATGATGGTGTACACCCTACAGCCAAGATACAAAATACCATACCAGAGTTACTTCAAGGACACAGCCATACCGATGCTCTACAATAAAACTAAAACTGAAGTTTTGGACACTTTGATAAAAGCGGGTAGGTAAGTAGCCATGTTTTAGTATGAGAGCTGGTACATAGGTCCATAATGTGTTGAAATGCAAGCTGCATTGATTATTGCATTGAAAGCTTTTTTTTTTAAAAATATAGGCTACAGTATCCTGTTTTTCTCTCAAGTATATGCTCATTGCCTGTAACAGGAGGATTCTGTGTTCATAGAAAGTCATATCTATTTTTGACAAAGAAAAGCCTTTTCTT
Source organism: Sparus aurata (assembly GCF_900880675.1). NCBI lineage: Eukaryota > Metazoa > Chordata > Actinopteri > Spariformes > Sparidae > Sparus > Sparus aurata. The sequence continues at coordinate 5,792,519 of NC_044209.1, read as the reverse complement.
TAATAAGATATTAGAGAAGGTAATCTTGAGTTTTTTAATGATCATTACAAAAGTAGGAAGTGATTAGCAAACTCTAAGTAGCAAACTCAGTTTCAATTATTATTGTTATTTTTTAAATCATGCATGGAAATGTACACAAAAAAATTGTTGCATCGAAGTGCATCGATAAGATAATTTAGAATTGAATCGTTGACCTCAGAATCAGAATCAGAATCAAATCGAAGTGAATTGAATTGAATTGAATTGAATCAAATCAAATCAAATCAAATCAAATCGTGAGGTGCCAAGAGCTTCCCACCCCTGGTGGAGCGTGTCATTGGGGCGACACTACCCCCTCTCAGAGACATTTATACTGGCCAACTTCTAAAGAAGGCCAGCTGTATTGTTAAGCACCCCACTTACAAGGGCAAGGGGGAGAACAGGTAATGTCTGGACATTACCTGTTCTCCCCCTTGCCCTCTGGGAAAAGATATAGATCTATCAGATCTAAAACAAACAGGCTGAAGAACCATTGCCTTGCCTAAATATTTTACTATTGTTGTAAATAGTGTTGTATTGTTTTTCATACTGTCCATATTTTATACTTTATATTTGACAATAAAAATCTATTATTATTCTATTCTCAGTATCACTACACATTGGGAAAAACAGTATGACAATGAGCCTGCTGCAGTCGCGCTGTCTGTTGTTATCACCTACAGCAAAAGTGTTGTGCGCCAGACTTTGTGTGCCAACAGTGGTTGGGTAACTTCCTGTTATGTTCAGTTAAATTTTACCTACAAAATAGCGATGCTATCAGTCGATACTAAAGTGATATTAACATTTCGTGCATACACAGACAAAAGACCTGAGACTTGACTTGGACCAGGCCAAATAATCAGGTAAAAAATAAAATGGCATCCTTCTCCTATTTGGGTTTTTTCAGGTTATTAAAGTATTTTATTACAGTTATTATTACAGGTACAGCCTGTGTCAGATACCCATACATTTACATTAAGTTTCATGTAATACAGTATTGAGTAAAGCTGCACCTGACAAAAACAACATTGTCATTACATTAGGTGTCCCATGAAATGAGTCACTGTTAGAGAAAAGTCCTGTGGCTGCCAGTTCAAACACAGCAGCTTGTGATGTGAATCCATCACACTTTAATGTTTCATCACCACTATATGGGACTTTGCTGATTCTGCAACCTTTGAAATAAAACCCTTCAAACAAATCAAACAGCAGTTCAGTGAAGTTACAGATTTTTAACATCAAGCTTTCACACTACTTCCTTCAGGAACTGTCTTCTGTAGTTTACTCAAGGTGTCCTGCAAAAAGTCCTGTAGCAGATAATTCAGACATTGAATGAATCCACCAAATCTAATGTTTTGTCAAAGAGTAATAAAGTCTGACTGGACTCACCTGATGCTGCAGCTGCCATGACGTCACTCTACTGGAAACGTCAGAGACTTGTTGAGCTGGAGACTAGCTGCTGCATTAAGAACCTGAAGAAAGAATGATCAGAATATAAATGATTTCACACACCAGCCTGTTTTACCGAGGTCACCTTCACAACTTCACTGGATTCAACCTAACAACCCATGAGCTGCCTACAGCTGATAATGTGAAGGCCTGTATTGACAGTTACCTTGTATTGAAAATGATTATTTAACTTTTAAATCTATAGAATCATGTAACCTGTGTAATTTGTGTTGATGTTTTGCTGTAATTTGTTCCTGAATCTAACAAAGCAATCTGTAGATTTTAAAGCTTTCTGAATAAATTCTTAGGTAATACAGCTGACCTACTTCAGTTACATACCTAAGTATTCCTACATCCCCATGTATTACACATAAGTGTAGTGCTGACGGAGAACTACACTTTTTCCTCTAAGTGAGGAAAAGTGATGAATATTTGTTGTTTGGAAAGTTTTAAATAAAAGTGGGCATCTTCTCATTGGCAAAGCTCAACAGCTCTTCATGCACAACTCATTACATTATGTGATGATTACTGTATGTAATGTACAGTATCATCCTGTCAGTCACTCCGTGTGAGGCATGTCACCCACCTAACGGCAACTGCAGTTAGGACCTGAGCCAACAAACTATTGAGCTATATCAAAAAGTAACATTTCTCAGTGGCAAAAATAAAACAGACGGAAAAACCGTATGACAGTCAGCCTGCTGCAGTCGCGCTGTCTGTTGTTATCACCTACAGCAAAAGTGTTGTGCGCCAGACTTTGTGTGCCAACGGTGGTTGGGTAACTTTCTGTTATGTTCAGTTAAATTTTACCTACAAAATGGCGACGCCATAAGTCGATACTAAAGTGATATTAAAATTTCGTACATACACAGACGAAACTTTAGAATTTCCAGTTGTCAGAGTCACAGCCTGATTCATCTGAACTCCAAGAGAAGTGTAAGGACTTGAAATTAAGAACGATTAAGAAATATTAATCATAAAGTATGCTAAATTTATTCTTATAATCAGTAGGTGATGGGGGGGGATGCCGTCCCCCTTGTTAGCAAAATTACCAAAAAGAATCCCTCTTGTTAACCTGCCATCACTCTCCATCCCCTAGTAGCAGATAGTGTTACAAATCAAAATCATCATTGCACATTGGAGTCAAACCGTGCACGGTGTCATAGTTGTGTTAGAATGCTTCAAATCATTAAACCAAAGGCCTAGGCAGGAAGTAGTTCCTTTGGTTTAAGGATTTGAGGCATCCTGCTTACTAATTTGAGATAATTAATCTTCGGCTGGCAGTCTGTCAGAGCTTTTCTGTATTTGTCAGTCAGTATCATGCAGGAGTGAATAAAAAGTTGTTTCCAGCTCAGTTAAGTAACTTTGATCACAGTAATTATCCTTTTATCTCAGTCAGCTACTGATGTCTAATTATAACTAAATTCTGATAAATAATCCATTCTATTGATCTACAGTAAGTACTGAACAGTAAGTATAACATTTAACAGTACTGGTACATTTTATATTGTATTTACTGGTTTGGTATTTACCTTCAGTTTAGTTTTAATTCGTCGTGGTGTCCTGTCGTTTGTCCACCGCCCAAGACGACTAGAAGTGAAAGTGTTTGACAGAAAATGTCTTCAACAGGTCTGATTCACAGTGCGTCGTTATCCAATCCATTCCACTTGTTCATATAGAGAATGCCCACAACACTGAAAATCCAGTCCACGTTTTCCATGTGACCTTGCTTGCACTCGGTACCTGCAGTGTGTGTGTATGTTGAAAGGTATGAGGAGAAGAACGTGAATTAAGGAGAATGGATATAAGAAAGTTTTTCAAGAAAGTAAGTCTTCATCACTGATGAAAGTAACAGTTTATTAATTATATATATATATATATATATATATATATATATATATATTTATACATATATATATATATATATATATATATATATATATATATATATATATATATATTTATACATATATATATATATATATATATATATATACATATATATATATATATATATATATATATATATATATATATAATTAACAAACTGTTACTTTCATCAGTGATGAAGACTTACTTTCTTGAAAAACTTTCTATATATATATATATATATATATATATATATATATATATATTTATATATATATATGTATATATATATATATATATATATATATATATATATATATATATATATATATATATATATAGAGAGAGAGAGAGAGAGAGAGAGAGAGAGAAAGTTAACTGCTGCTAAAAATATTCTCTTCCATGACTGTAATCATTGTTAGCTAGTTGGCTCAGTTAGCAGTAAAGGTACATAGTCTACCTGGTGTGTGGGAGATTTGGACCAACGTTTTCAGGCACAGGGTTAGCTGGTTAGCATGCTATTTCAGATATATCTGAAACACAACACAAAGACATCTTTGACATAATGTCCAAACTGCTTTGTCTTCACATTCCATTGAGTTCATTTTGAAATATTTAAAACTAAAATGTTTACATACTGCATGTTTAAAAAAAAAAGAAAACAACTAACAAACTCAGAGTTGATTGATTCTTACAACTAACTTCTCTAACCTACACAAATTTGAACTGAAAATTCTACATTCTACGCAGACAGGTGTGGTAGCGGGAACACAGCAATGAATCAGAAAAAGTAAAACTTGACTAGTGAGTGGAGGCAAACAACCACAATCATTCTTTTTTTCTGATTGTGTCATAGCGTCTACATTCTAAAGCACACAAAAAACATTGTTGGAAGTTGCTTTGTTGCCGGATTTAATGTGAATTCAGTAACGTTATCTAGGCCTTTGATAAGTCAATGGCTGTACGTAGCATTGGGGTCACCGAGGCCCAGACATCAGTATTTTTTTCCAAGTACACATCATAAAATTTTTTCAATAATTGCCTAAACACAACTCTACTTGTGAGATGCAAAAATATTGTACCGCGCTAAGAAAACCGATTTAATCATCTGACCAGCGGCACCAGTCCATCAAAGTGGAAGTGGAGTATGCTACATGCATAAATCTGCCTAGAGCAGGCCGTCCTCACAAACTGAGTGACTGTGCAAGAAGTAAACTAGTGAAGGAGGCAACCAAGACACCTATGACTACTCTGAAGGAGTTTAAAGCTTCGGCAGCTGAGATGGGAGAGACTCTTCATACAACTGTTGCCCGGGTTCTTCGACAGAAAGCCACTGTTGAAGAAAGCTCATATAAAATCCCGACTAAAGTTCAAGCAAAGGCATGTGGGAGACTCCGAGGTCAACTGGAAGTTGGCCGTTGGTCCTTTGGTCTGATGAAACTGGAGCTTTTGGGCCATCAGAGTAGACGCTTTGTTTGGAAGACACCCAACACTGCACATTACCACAAATACACCACAGCATGATGCAGCCACCACCAAGCATCCTGTCTGCAAAAGAACTATGACTTGGGTGAAGATTTATTTGTCAGCGTGACAATGACCTGAAGCATACAGCGAAGGCTACAAAGAAAAATACAACAATGTGATTGTTCTTGGGTGGCCGAGTTGTGGCTGCACTTGAAAAGGGCTGTTCATCCCTGATCCCCATGCAACCTGACAATGATTTCATTTATAAAGGCAGGAAAACATCATATTTATAGGAACTTTGCATTTAATAAGGTGCCTGTACAGTCTCCAAATTAAACTGGTTTAATTTGTTTGCACCAGCACCTGTCTATCAGCATTGATTAAAATAGAAAAAGCACATCACTCACCACTAAACATATTGCTTTTTACCTGCATTGTTGGCAAGTGAACTGCATATATTTAGGTCTTTTTCTCAACCAAACCTTGAAGCAGATCATTATTATTAGATTTCTAATATACTTCAGTATACATCATGTACTGTAAGTATGAGTATCTCTGTGTTTGAACAGTTTGTTTGCTGCTTGTGTGTGTGTGTGTGTGTGTGTGTGTGTGTGTGTGTGTGTGTGTGTGTGTATCTGCTCTGCATGTGCATAGACTTTGTACCCAGTGACTGAGGCTTGAACGTACACTGTTGATTTCCAGTGACAGCAAATCTTCGGTGGCTTTTCATTTTTACACCAGTTTGTGTTGCTGTTTGCCGTCACTCTGGACGCTGAGATGGGAATAAACTGCAGTACTACTCCAAAGACCACAGACTGTCTGTACGACACTGCCAGGTAAGCAAAAAGCCGGTTAACTTAATACCTATCCTCGGAAATGGATCTGGGTGCACTGAACCTATGAAGATGAACACTGACGGGACCCCAGTTTCGGAGCAGGGATAATGTGATGGCTGAAAAATTGTGGCTAAAATTGTTGTGTGGCCAACAGAAAGACTGACTGTGGGCCACCTGAGTCATGATATACATTTTTCAAATTTAACTGTGTCAGTCCAACCTAGAATGCTGTGACTCTCCAGCCATGCAGGCCTGGTTCCTGATGCCTCACTGGATGCCTCACTGGCCTCTCTGCTGTCCTTGAACTCCTCTTGGGCTCTGGAGCAGCAGTACTCCGCCTTGAAGAGCAGTATGACCTGGCAGCAGAGGTCTGCCTTCAACCATGACCTCCACACGCTCTTTGGAGGAAACACCACGGTCAGATCATTTGGTTTTTAATCCATCAGTTGTCACTATCCTTATTGTTATGGCCTTGGAAATGGTCTTGGCAAGCAGAAACACTGCCAGCATAGTCTATTTATGTCTCTTGCACATTTTACTTGCCTTTAAATTACTAATTTAAATGAAGTGTCTGTGTGTGTGTGTGTATGTATGTATGTGTTCATCCTGTAGGTGAGTTATGGGGGAGTGGGTGTAATTGCACTTGCCCTGTCAGTCTTGTTTGAGATGCTAGCCCATCACCAGACCACTAGGTTGGGCTCCTGGAGCTCCGAGGTCCGTCCCCCACCTCCGGACCCCATACGCAGAATGTTCGGGGCTGACACGGGGTCGAACATCAGCTCCATTGCCAGCATGTTTCTCAAACAGGTAGCTGGTTTTGAGATGTAATCCAGCAATCATACCAAGCATCATCAAATGTCTACAATGTTGTTGAGGTGAAAAACTATTTGGACAAGATGTATGAAATTGTACTGATCCGCATGCAACGCAATACAGTATAATTTGCCATGAACTATATGTCTGAATGACACTCAGTCTAAAAATCATCTACCGCGGCAGATTCCTGGTGCAGCCAATGACCTGGAAAAGATGGCAGCACTGCTGGAGGACTACGAGAGGAGGCTAAGATCCGAGCTGACGGATATCTATGGGAGGATGATGTTACAGGAGGGGAGCGCTCTCAGCTCTGCCAGGGTTGGATTTGTCTTTCACACAAAGCAACTACAGAAATTGAAATAGTATTAACAATGGTGCCTGTACAGTTGTTAATAGGCCTACTGCTTCTTTCATAACTACTAGTGATGCTTGTATGGTGCCACTTCTAACAAATTAAATGTCACTGTTACCATCCACTAAATCATAAGTAGCACATTTGGCTCTGGAATAATTCATCAGCTAATGTTGATTATAAAAAAGTTGATAATACTTGTTTTAAAGGTCAAGTGTGTATGATTTAGTGATATCTAGTGGTGTGGTTGCAGATTGCAACAAACTGAACACCCCTCATCTTAAAATCACATAAAACACATGAAAGGCCCTGAGCTAGTGTTAGGTTTGTCCATCCTGGGCTACTATAGAAACATGGTGGTGCAACATGGCAGACTCTGCTAATGAGGACTTGCCCCCACTGCAGTTATTAAAGACTCATTCTAAATTAATGAAAAAGCCAACCATTCTTGGTTTCAGATTATTATACATTAATCAAAATTAATCATTTTGAATATCATATTCCATTTCTGCCAGTATATAGGCTCAAATTCGCCTACATGTTCAAACGAAATGTAGTATGCTTAGGGTCACAACTGACAAAGACTTGGTCAGTGTTTCAAGCCATTGTTGTACGTTTCGTGTGCAGGTGAAACAATGGATAAACGGAGCTGCTCTCCACATCCACACTTTCCTCCACTGGAAGCGTCTGACCAACCCATCATCTGAAGAAGTCCTAAGTCTATATTACCTGCAACATGTCGACCCTCTTCTCATGATCTACAGAGACTATCTGCACAAAGTGGTACTGCTTTCCTCTTACAACAACTACGGGAAAATGATTCCACTGCAGTTTACTGTGCAGAGATCTAGCATTAACCTGGCTTTTTACAATAGGCCATACTTGGGTATCATATCCATTGATGTATAAATGGACAATGTGGAAAATGTATTTCAGCACAATGCAATATAATTCAGCAGCACCACAAACTACACCCTCCAAAATCAGCATGAAAACAATCAGTTTGAACAAAAAGTGAACATTATAATTTTCACAATCTTTGATTTATTGAAGGATAGTCTTATTAGATTGCTTTAGTTTTAAGTGTACCTGACAGCAACATTAAAATGTAGGTTATTATTTCACTTAAAGTGCAATTTTGCCAACTGTGTCAGGGAATGGGAGCTCAGACCACCAGGGGAGTGTTGGGGGTTTTACTATTGGACTTGAGGTACAACCTGACTAGGGGCTAGTTGGTTAGCACGCTTACTTCAATAGAAATTGTATATCTGCAACACAATACATGGACGTCATCAGTACAACATTTAACAGTTATTTCTTCACATTCTGTTGACAATTTCAGTTTGTTTCAAGGTCTGCATAATATTTCCAGTTAATCTTATACTTCTGACCATGGAAATAAAACATGTGCATCAGCCTATAATCCCTCCCTCTGCCAACAGGTAAAAGTGTTGCCGGCCTTGCTGATAGTGGAGCCTCTAAGAAACGTGAGCCACGGGGTTCACTATAAGGTCTGCGAGCGTAGGGCCATCCAGCGGACTCTGGTGGAGCGCTTCTTGTCAGAGCAGGACCTGCAGAGGGGAAAAGACTTCTTCCAGAACTCCCACAAGCACCACGACGCTCTGATAGCACAGCAAGGACACTTTCAGCTGGTTTGAGAACAGTTGAGGCTTGACTGGCTATTATCGATGATCTGGCCCCAAAACTTAAGAATAATGTTATAATATAATATCATACGAAAGTCCCTTGTAGCTGCTTTCAAAGGGTACGACGATTCGTCTCCAACCAGCTAAATATTAGTAATTGGTTTCCAATCGGTTTTCATCGGAAATAATCAAAGATGCAAACGAAACCCTTCTGCTGAAAAAAGCGGTAGTCCTATCAAAGCATAGCAGCCATATCTAGGCACAGCTGGCCTGTCATGCTATGGATTTCTTTACACAACGAAGCAGTGTGCACGGGGCTGTAAGGTAGTATTCTTTATAAAAAAGTGAGTTTCATCTACGTTGATTGTTTTTGTAGGCTACCCTCACTGTCTTTATCTGCTCTTATTAGCTTCAAATGTTAGCATCCCCCGCTAACTAACGCACTACTTGTGGTAATAACTAAGCATTACATGGTTTCAGATGCCACCGTATGAGATTGAGGCTAACGTTAGTCACTCTGTCATGATTTATTGAACTTATACTCCAGCAACCCCAGCAGTTGTGTGAGATAGATAGTGTTACGTTCAATAAACACATTGGTTAGTCCACGTCCAAAAAAGCCTCTATTCTTGTAAATTACAATGTAAGCATTGACTCACAAATACAACTTTGCTTGCTTTTCCAAGTTTGTTAGTGAGGCAACTAGTTTGTGTTTATGTCTTCCACATCGATCATTAAGAGAGGCGTACTTTCTGCCTGACACATGCAGCTTTAACATCAGTGTTGTAACAAAATGTTACAGTGTGCATCCAAGAGTATATCTAAAACCACTCTCTTATTTACACACAAAGTGTGCTTCTAGAAAATGACATATAATGAGAGAGAGGGATAGCCCTTACCCTTTTTATTGATTTATCCAACAATTTGCTTTTAAATTGTTTGTTGTTTTTCATTCTTGTCGTGTGTCCTATTACCTTTTTTGCTAGATTTTGCTTTTTGGTCTTTTTCATGCTATTCTTAATGCTATTATGAAGTACTTTATAACCTCTATATCTGTGCTGTAAATAATTGTAATTACCTTTTTGATGATGATGATAATAAAGGTTCTGGGCAATCAAATCCTACCTTATCAAATCTACTTTATGTGACGAATTCTAGGGCAGTGTTAGGGTGATTATTTAACCTATAAGCTTTCATGGGTGAAGGCTCCAGTCATAAAAAGATGTGGAACGTGTTTTAGGTTGTATCCTGTATAAATCCTGGGTTCTCAGTGCAGTATTTATATGTTGAGTTTTCGGGTGTTTTTGACTCTTTATAGTGGTCAAAGGATGTAATAGATGCTCTCCACCACCAAACGGCACTGTTGTAGAGTGTAAAAGGGTGCGGGTGACCTCATCCAACTGCTTTTCAAACAGAGGGAAGGGAACAAAGTTGGTGTTGAGACCGTGTTGCGCTTCGCACTGAGCATTGAACAAATGGAAGAAACAGATCTCTTCTTGTGTGAGACCTGACTAAAAAACACGTACACAGCCAGAGCATCTGACAACACACTATTCAACAGTATCGTCTTCTATTTTTTTCTCTCCCTTGTCATTTTTATTGCATATATTTAATTGCACTTTCCTTTTTTCCCCAGATACCCCTCATGATTCAACATAGAAGACATTTTATCCAGTGCTTTTATTAACCCTGGTGCTTCAGCAGCAGAGACACCACTGCTACTGTACAATGGATTTTTAAAAAGCGACCAAGCCTGTTGTGTGGTTCTTTGCAGTGCATTAGGTCCGCTGCACTTGTACATGTAAGCTATTTAAGGGCCCCTTAATGTTGTTCCATTCATGGAAAGCCATGATTGGTCAGTCTCAGGCTGTGTGTGTATAAAACATGTGTACTGGAGGAACATGTTTGCTTTATGTGTCCACCATCACCTCCTCATCACTCACTCGCTACTCACCCCACCTTCGTCTCTTCATTGTTGATACAGCTGTGTGCATTTTTTTTTAATTCAGCTGATAAATCCAATCAATCCAGAGCCCAAATAGATTTCCCAAATAAAGGACACTTCCTTCCTCCTCCAGAACCTTTGTGAATGTGACCCGGTAAATACAATCAATCAAATGTTGCCAGTCTGGTCGTTCTTATGCATTGATATAATTATAATGAGCGTATGTATTGTAAAGGCTATCACTTAGCATGTGAAAAATGGAATACGCTGTAGGGCATGAACTCTGGGATATTGACCGTGTGTGGTGTTGTGTTACAGGGACAGCGCAATCTCTTGCATACATACATATGTAGATATATGCATGTATATATATATATATATATATATATATATATATATATATATATATATATATACATGTTTCATTTTTTCAAGGAATAATTAAAAATTGTTGAGAGTTAGCTTAGCGTAAACAACTAGGGAGTAACAGCTGTCCTGGCTCTGTCTAAGGATAGCGCAAAAGTTAGCTTAGCTGCACCTCTTAAGCATACTCAAAATGTATATTAGTCATTCCTACAGAGATCACTGAGGAGGTGCTTCTTGGAACGACCAGGAAAAATAAGAATTTAAATAACTTCACGTAGCCCTCTTAGCTAATGCTTTAGCATTTAACAAAGAATTAGTGTTGGGAATTGCATCCATAATTCCTGCAAGGCATCATGGAAGTTATGAATAAGGTGGATACTTTATTGGTTAAAATTCAACAAAAAACAAAGTTTAAAAACATGAATTTGCTGATTTAAGGGGGGCTATGCACCAGACTACTTCTCGAGCCAGTGCCGGTAACTGTGCACTGATTAGAGACACATTAATCTGTTTGTTTTCGATGTGTTAATGAGTGAGCTTGTAGGTGCATTTTCTTTTCCTTTTACAAAGTCAGGCTCTCTGGTTTCATCTGTTTCCACTTGCTTCCTGTGTACCGTACAGACATGAGAATGGTATCCACCTTTTCATCGTACTACCCTCTTTATAGTAAAAAGGTATTTGTCAAAATGTCTGGCTATGGCTTTAATGTTTAACAGGGCTGAAGTTTATTGTTGGGCAGATCATACAGTAGGTACAACTGAAGTTGAAATGAAACATTCAAGCAATTACTTGCTCGTTTGCTCTCAGCTTCTCTCTTTGTCCTGTGTGTAAGCAATACTCTGAACAGTATTGAGTGCAATTAGCAAGAACAAGGCAACATTTGTTCCATGAAAGTAATCCCAAGTCATGATACGATGGGGAAATTAGTGCCATTTATCTCTTTCCGACACAAATTCAATAAAATTCTCAATTTATTTTGCCCATGTTTACAAGCCAGTGTCTCAATACGATTGATACCGTATGTATGTTTCAATCCAAACACATACATGTAAAACACATACATGTAAACTCTCTACAGGAGCACACGCATCAATGAACTCTACACGAGCTTGCACATGCAGCCACCATAACACAGTGGCCGCACAGAGGAACCCACTAAATACAGCCGCGCTGCCTTAATTCCCACTTTCATATGCATACAGAGATTGAAATGCCCTCACACAACACACTGCATATATGCATGTTTTTCTCTTCTAAGCCCCCAGCAAGGCAAGGTTTCTGCAGGAAATGATTGAACGATTTAATTATAAAGTGCTGAAAAGCATCCAGTGGTATTTACTACTAGTATTCATTACATATGCTGGCGCTGCTCAACTGGAGGGGTTTCAGCGGAGACCTGTGACATACAGAGCAAAGTAATGCAATATGGATACATTGCTTCCAGGCTCAAGAAAACTGGGATGACAACTTTGAGAAAGATAAATGTGCACATAGTAACATGTATGATCAAACATTATGTATGTTTGATCATCCATATGTACATACATCATTTGCATTGTCTCTTCAGGGGGCAATAGTCATTATTACAGCCAATATAAGTGTACACTTCTGTCTAGAGAGGAAACAGGAAGGAGAAAACAGAAATCATCACGCCTTTTATTATTCACAGTGGTCAGATTTTATAATGCACTTTTTGGTGTGTAAAATTAGATCATTTAATCTGTATAGAAGAGATAAATGTATAGTATTTTTTTTAGACTAAGCCAGATGTTAGCAATGCCCCAGTTCCCACGTCAAAACGCCTATGAGATGATTTAATGAATCTTAGACTATTGCAGAAGAAGCTCTTAGGCAGACACTAGTTTACAATACTTACATATTTTGTTCAGCAGGATGATGTTCTCAAATTAACACAGCCATTTTTTGAAGTGTAAATGAACTACGGACTACAGCATTTAAGGCATTTTACCAAAAACCCATCGACTTTGAGATGAGGTGCAGTGCAAAAATGCTTTTTTTCAGAGTATTAGGAATCGTTTCTAATAACTCTATGAATTCAGTAATTTGATTCCAGTTAGGGGACTTTGACACTAAGGTGTGGTGGTGCATATACACAGAGTAAGTATGTCACAATATACTGATATTGACAGTAATTGTGATTTTCAAAAATAAAATACTGTATTAATAATACACATAAGAAATGGAACAGATTTAAGACGTGCTGGATTATCAACATAAATAACATAAATAATCCAGCCTGTTTTAAAAATCATCTTAGTCATGTTAGAGGAGATGAGAGACGAGTGCAAGATACTCTACTCAGTGGTGTGGGTAGATATTACGACAATAATGTTAACAATATTCATGTGGTGAAAATCTGACATTGTGACATGTATCCACCGGGGTGCAGCAGGTTTAGCAATCATGTCAGTCTTTCATGTGGTCTTCACTCTGCAAAAGACACCTTAGTTCCCTGACTCTAGCCATTAATGCAGCACCACATGCCAGGCAAGACAATTAAAGCAACATTCTGTGGAAACTGACATTTTATGCGATTTGGCGCCCTCAACAGTTTTTTGAGTGCGACGCCACTGTCGTAAATACAAATCCCATGTCTGTAACATTTTCTCAGATGTAATGTAGGTGCTGACTACAAACAAAAGTCATTATGTCACAACAATGTTATGTGTTAAAACTGTTATCTTGCAGTAAACATGTATGTCACGCTGCGTACTCTCGTACTCACGTTGAACTAACATAGTGCAGAATCAAGTGATAGGGGGGCGGAGTAGCTGAGGGAGAGTCACCATTCACCCTGTTACAGGACATTGTACCATCAAAATGGTTTTTTTTTTAAGCTGTTATGTACATAATGCTGCTTTAAACAAACAGATGGACAAATATTCCTTCCCTTGCTGTTGTTCAGCAAGTGTATCTTCTCAAATGAACCTGTTTTTTTATGATTTTTGAAGTGTAAATGACATTGCTAGGAGTAAAAACAAGCGTTAAGCTAACACCATCTACAAACTATACTTTATCAATCTAAATTGATCAGTTTACAAGTTGTAAAGTTAGAGTTAGAATAGTTTGCAACTAAAGTCTGCCTTTAAAGACAGACTAGTGATGTCCCCGACAAATTTTGACACACATAACTACTTTATTATTCAAATGTCGGGTGTTACCTGACATATTTTACGTCATGTAGAAAAAAACTCTTAAGCTTGCATCGACGAGCGAGGCATTTAAAGCATTTACCAAAAACCCATTAAAAAACCCATAACCTGCGAGCTTCATGTTTAGGGGTAGAAGCTGAAGGAATATACAGTTAAAACACCAGTAGCTAGCTAAGTGGGCACACCCAAGTGTGAATGGCGCAAACACAGCAGAAGCGCTAAACTTTGTCAACAAGATAATGAGTGATGGATGAATTCAAGCATGCGTTTCCTGACGACGTGCGATCTCCTGGCCGACTCCTGTGGTTGGCCAACTATGATTCAGGTTATAGACAGACATTATACACTGTCTGCATATTGAAAAGTCAGCATGGTGCCTCAACCTGGTAAAATATTACACTAGCAGGCAACAAACCATGGCCAGACTCTTCCAGACAGCTTTCATTTTATTACCCTCATTGATGCCAAGACGTAACATCCATTTTTGGGGGGGTGAATAGTAATCGTTACTCACTGAATGTTTTACTCCCTGTTCATGGAGAAGACGTCCTCCCAATCACCATGCCTGACACCAGAATTTGACTGAACCTATTTGACTGTAAAAAGACAAATCTTTTCATCGCTTCCATACATAAACACACAGGGGAGTAATTTGGGGTTCAGCGTCTTCTTCAATGACTCAATGAATCAGACCACTGATCATATAATAATTGATGACCAGCTTTACCTGCTGTATCTAAGAATAAAAGAAGACAAGCAGACTGGTGGACCGATGAAGGAAAGAAATAGACACTGGAAAAGGGAGCTTTAGGCAGAAACAAACTAACTGTTCCCGTGCTCTTGATATATTTGTTATTTTGTTATTAAAAAAAGTTCAGAAAGTAACTTCATGGTATAAGGCAATGCTACATTCAGGTATGCAGATACTTGCCTTTGTTACTGTCTATGCTGACGTCATGCAAAGCAGTCTGCACCTCGCCTTTTCGGGTTTGTATCAGCATAATATTTGCTCTTTCAACACAGAGACACTGACAGTGAGAGATGGATGAATGAGGTCAGATAGGATAGAGGGAGGGAGAGATGAGGTGAGTCCGATCCGACAAATAAAAACTGATTGGATCTGCTGTAAAATGGCTGGCAGTGATACAAGAAGCTGCCTCTAGTCACCCCAATTCTGGGCCCGCGTGTTCTTTTCAATTTTCACCAGCCACAGCTCATTTAGGCAGTGTGGCCACACAGATATGTCCTTTTTTTCACTTTTTATACTAGTGACGCTTCGTTTGTCTGCTCTAATGTAATTAACTACAATATGAAACGACGCAATGTGATAAGACATGATGCGATATGACGTGATATGATATGACGTGGTGTGATACGATGTGATATCATACGATACAACATGATCAATGCAATGTGATGCGATGCGACTTGGTGTGATACGATGTGATACGACATAATACGATACGATACAACGTGATACAATGTAACACAATATGATACGATATGATGTGAGGCGATAATGTGATATGACATGATACGATACGATACAATCGATACGTCACGATACGATACAATACGATACAGTACAATACAATACGATACGACGTGATACAATGTAACACAATATGAAACAATATGATGTGAGGCGATACGATCTGATATGACATGATACGATACGATCGATACGATACAATACAATACGATACGATACGACGTGATACGACGTGATACAATGTGATACAATATGATACGATGTGATGTGAGGCGATATGATGTCATACAATATGATGCGAAAAACACCTGTTCGGAAGAGAAATATGCAACTTTCTACAGGGCTTGGATTTTCAAACAAATTAGCTGTAAAAAGACCTGCTGGAAATGGACGTTTTAACCACCTCATGGAGTTTTAGCATGCAGCTACGTTAGCCACAGCTATGAAGTCCTTTTGTGACTGCCAGCCTAGTTTCAGCCACCAGTTTACGTCAGTGTGATTAAAACCCATTTTAAAACACTGCAAGTGTTAAATCTCATGTTATCTTATCTTGAACTGCATACACTGTATGACACGTGAAAGCAGAAAGCTGCTTGAAAGCTGACAACAAAGCATAAAAAAAAAAGAATTTGTAGTAAGTTTTTGCTGTTTACTTGATTGCATTCTTTTTCCTCATATTATTTATCTTCTGGGTATCATTATTGTAATTTAAGATTATCATTATCACTTGATAAACATTCTAGATTTTATTGCCCCTCCTGCTCCTTCCAAGAGTCGTAAGGACATGGGAGGAAAAGTAACAACAATTAGACTTGAATTGATTAGAGAAATTTTGGAGTGTGTTGGCACGTCCCGCTAGGTGTGTTATCTTTGCTTATCCCTGGAGAAAGTGGCGACAGCTGGAGTGATGTCTCCTATTTTGTTTGGCTAAAACTGCTCCCTCGGTGGTGAGGTAGATCTAAGCTTAGCTTTGTCTTTTTCCTCATATTGTTGTTGTTGATTCACTGTAAAATGCAAAAGCAATGAGAAACAAAAGGAAGGACTCGGAGCTAAAAGAGAGCGAAAAGAGAAAGATATATGTCCAATCATCTCACATTTCTTCGAAGTATATGGGCAAGGGCGGCTGTGGCTTGGGAGGTAGAGTGGGTCATCAAGTAATCAGAAGGTCGCTGGTTTGGTGTCAAGGTATCCTGGAGCAAAATACTGAACCTCAAATTGCTCCTGATCAGCAGGGTGGCACCTTGCATGGCAGCCTCTCCCAATTAATGAATATGTCGAAAAGCACTTTGAGTGGGTAGGAGACTGGTTAAGTTAAATGAGCACCAGTGAGAATAACCTGTGAAGAAAACGCAGTTCCCATAGTTTTCATATAACTAACACTGACAACAGACAACAACTTCAAAATAATTTTAACCTTGCAGTGCAGTGACTTGTGATGGGATAAATGGTGTCTCTGTCTCAGCCACCCTGCACCCCTATCACTGGTTTCTGCACTATGTTACTTTGGTAAGTGGTAGCACCACAGTGCCTAAGGCTTAGTAGTAAATTACACACAGCACCAACTATTTTGATGATACTGGATTATATTTAATGAGAAAAAAAGTCTTCTGGTTTTCCCTATGAGTTGAAGAGACGGAAGAAGGATGTTGACGGAGGAAAGAAAAAGACACAGTGACCGAGTGGGAGACAAAGGACAAGAAAAGCTCAGACTGGGGTTTTGTTTTTTGACACTTAAGTGATATTAGCTGGCTGCACTCGCTTGGTGTTTGACCGTGTTAGCATGTTACATGCTGTTCTGCTGTTAAATGCCTGAGCAAACTGAGCAAGTTTTCAATATTATGACATGCTGAGTTTTGTTTGTAGTTAGTATGTAACGTTACATTACATCTGACAATTTGCTGTAGTATCCTGGTATTTGTACTGACAGTTCAGCTTCACTCAGAAACCTTGGCATTGGTGTAATCCTCGATGATCATTGCTGTATTGTGGGCTGATATTATCGAGCTGATTTCACCAATTCTTCGCTATCTGGGAAAGCCCAGAGCTCAGATCACGCCTTTTAGAAATCCACAAGTTGCTCATCTTGCCCGGCTCATCCTGCAGACGTAAATGTCTCCCAGAGCTCAAAGTAAACAGCCAACATTGAATCTGGAGTATTCAGGGGAAAAGTGAGAACTCTCCAATGACAAAAACCCTCAGTTTTCGGATGTTGAAACATCAGCATAATCTTAGCTGCATTATTGTCTTTTCCACACAGGCACTGCTAATAAATGTAGAAAATTGTATCTTTAAGCCGAGAGTAAATGCAGCAGCGCTCGAATTAGCGTAGATATGAAACCCTACTTAAACCTCTCCTCTGGGACCTTTATTGGCAATTAGCTGCTGAAAGTGACTGAAATTCTAAAAAGCAGAAGGCGGTTTACGCAGTAGATATTGATAAGTGGCATCAATATGGCCTGAGAGAGATGGAGAGCACTAGTTAGAGCTCGAGGGCCCATACTCGCCATTTATTAAAGAGTTCCTTGCTATTGAACACGTCAATGATGCTCATTTAAAGATCCAAACTGAGACCTTTGGTATCTCAACCTCAAATGTTGATTATGATTAGTGTGTTTTCCCATATAGACTAATCCAATGTAAAACAAGACATATTTAAAGATCCACATTTTTATTTTGATCCACAACAAATTGCACGCTCAGTGTTTGATACGATGGTAGTGTTTGTGGAATTCTGCTGACAAACCAACCAA
Source organism: Sparus aurata (assembly GCF_900880675.1). NCBI lineage: Eukaryota > Metazoa > Chordata > Actinopteri > Spariformes > Sparidae > Sparus > Sparus aurata. The sequence goes on along the minus strand of NC_044209.1, from coordinate 5,774,340 downwards.
CAAACAGACACGGGCGAAAACATATCCTCCTCTGTGAGGGTAATTGGGGTGTCAGAATAGCAAACATGCAGTTGCTATGTTCATGTCATTGCAAACAGTTGGGTTTATTATAACAATAAACACATCATGTACTGCCATGTTGACCTTACATCATCACCCCACATAGAAACGTTGCTGGAAAAAAACACTGTGCTGTGACATTTTCTTTATATATATATATATATTATATATTATATATTTTCTCATGAACAACCTTAATACTGTAACAAATATTTTTCTACTCTAAAACATAGTTGCTTTAAATATTATAAAACTGATGATTGTGCTGCCTTTGACAGAAGGATGCAGTCACTCAGCTCTTTCTAACGTTGCGTTAATCATTTCTGGATAAGGTGGCTTCCCTCACTTGTAATATGTGTAATTTTTGATAACAAACTAAATCTGTAAAAAGCTATTTTTTAGTAAGCTGGACACTTCTTGTGATCAGGGCTTACTTTTCACAAACTGACAACTTTTCATACTTAAAGGAGACTTGAAATAGACAGAGCACATGGTCACACATGAGGACTCAAGGGGCTGGGACCACACACACGTACTCACGGTTATATTATTTTCAGTATCAAATAAGCCAAGCATAGATTCTCAGGCCATGCTCTCTAATGTCTGCCTGATTGTCAATATATCCACGCATTTCAACAATTATGTGAGCCACTCGGTCATCATGGTAGAATGGTTAAACATAACTGAGGTAATGACATGGTGATTTTGTTCAGTGAACCACAAAGCGGTCGAGCGTCATGCCGAGGCAGGCGGTCTCCAGTGTTCAGGACAGTGCAGGTGTTTGACACAGACCTCAATATATCATGCACAACTTAACTTTGCTTTCACTGTGCCTAACATGTGTCAGTATTTATCAACTAAAGGCAATAGGTTGAACATTTGGGAAATGCGCTTATTTGCTTTCTTGACGAACGTTAGATTGGAAGGTCAGTACATATTGTACATTTCGTTACAGTCAGCAGCTGGTTAGCTTAGCTTAGCACAAAAACTGTAAACAAGTAACCTGGCTCCTTACACTATATATGAATTAAACAAAAACGATTAAACAAAGAACTATTGATTAGGGCGTTTAAGAGGTGCTTGTAGGCAGATTTTATTTTTTGGACCTTTTGACAGAGTCGCTCTCACTGTGTCCCCATTTATAGTCTTTCTGCTAAGCTAAGCTAAGCTAACCAGCTGTAAGGTATTGACTAATTGTATTTTCTAAAATGTCAGTGGCAGGTCATATCAAACTGCCTGCAGCTGCTTCCGGCACAGGAGCACTGACAGTCCGCTCAGCATGAGGCAGCAGAAGGATGATGCAGATGTGTGACTGGTAAGGAAAGGTGAAAAGTTAGCCACACGATATTTTTCCCACACGTTGACAAATCAAACAGCTCACCTAAGGACCCTGTTTGTAGGATTTTGGTGCAGAAATGGAATATACTATTCATAAATTTGTTGTCACATCGCTGGTCCTCTGTTATGATGTGCCATCTTGTTGACAAACTACAAACACTGGCTCCAGAGAGGGCCTTTTGCATTTTTGTTTTGTTTTTTGGCCTTTTTTGGGGTCATCATATGGGTGAGGATCCAACAAGGAGTTGTACGTCTGTATGCCGCTGCATCCTACACAATGGACCTTTACATTTGTATCGGCAGATCTGTAAAGCGTGCACCTAGTTTGTCCTTAACCATGCTCTCTGGTGCAGAAATGTGTGTTCACCACACGATATACATATGTAATCACTTTGGTGAAATTGACCTTCCAAAATAATCATGTCGTCATCAGGTGAAAAGTTCTCGTGTGTCCAATACCTCCTTTTTCGACCATATTATATTCCAGTCAGCCTCAGCTGTAAATGTTAGAATGGTGGCACACTAAACGAAGATAGTGAACACTAGAAACATGATACTTGACAATTATCTGCAATTCTAGCATTATAATTGTGAGAAAATCACAAGCATTTGGCTCAAAACACTGCTGTGTCTAAGTATAGCTTGATAGAGATGCTAACGTGAAGTCTTAAAAATTTTTTATTGCTATATTTGGTTTCCAACATGTTGCATAAGAGTAGTGTAAGTCATAAGGAGAGCACTAGATGATGTTGTTACCTCTTTAATTGTCAGTAGTCAGCACTGCTGCCTCGCAGCTAGAAGGAGCTGGGTTCAGGGCCTTTCTGTGTGGAGTTACATGTCCTCCCTGTGCTTGCCTCCAGTTTTTCCTCACCGTCAAAACACATGTATATCAGATGAATTTTCATGTCAGTGCCCTTGACCAAGGCCCCAGTTTAAAGCTTGCTCCTCACTGCTCAGAGATACATGCTGAGATTAAATTTCAATAATTTGTAGTGTTTCTGCGATTGTATGTGACAATAAAACCTGATTTACAACTTACAATAGTTGCTGATTGACAAAGGAATCTGATTGCAGCAAGTGTTTTTCTTCTTCTTCTTCTTGCGTTGGTAGAAACAGAAACTTCAACTACTGTCACTGGATTATAGAAGTGAATGCATAAATGACTAATCAGAGGTCAACCGTAGTTTTGTAATGGATGCCACAGTTGAAGAAGAAAGATTGGGGGTCAACTCCAATGACGCGGAACTGGAATATAACAGGTACTGCTAACTAAAACATATGGCTCAGACCGTTTGGCAGGGTGTAATCTTCCATTACAATATATTTAGAGATAATTTACCATAGCAATAAGGAACACGTCACAGGTTCTTGGTGAAAATATCTGCACACTCAGAACATCTCTAAATAAACCGTTGCGTGTCAGATTTTGGCCTTCATCAAGCCATACATTCCAAAGAACATTGAGATAAGATGAGTAGCACTGCTAGCGAGGCTGATCCCCGCACAGTTGTTTGTGTAGACAGATAAGCCCTCGTTAAGGGAAGAAAGGTACCAGCAAGATGGACTTGTTCCTGAAAATGTGTTGGGAAAAAAAAGAGTAAAAACTGTCCCACCTCTGCTCACTTGTGATTGGAGCATCCATCGTTCTCATTGTCATTTTGCCATTTTTTCCTAAACCTAACCAAACATTCTGTTGGACTTTTGAGTTTGCGCTGCACGCAATTTGAAGGTGCAACCTTTGGAATGTCGCACACAGATTAAAGAGACCTGACACCTGAGATTGCAGATGTTTGGTCATTACCCAACAAGTAAAATGGTGACCTGATGATGTTGGGAAATAAAAAGCTAAGGGCTCCCTACAGTAATGCTGCCAGCGTAGGTTAAACTGCTTCGCTGTGAGAGGAGGATGTTTTTCAGTGCAACCGTCATCATTCAAGTGCAGCCCTTCTTCAGCCCTCATCTGGTATGCTTTTCTTTTGTCTTGGGATTAGACTGCACATATTGGATCAGTCGTTCCTAAACTTGTTAAGCTGTTAAGAAGATGCGAAGTCTCACCAAAGGTTATGGCTTCAGTGTGATCATTAAATGTCAGTGGACGAGCGGTTTTCATTTTCAGATTGCTTTATTTGAGGAGTTTAAAGCATGAATAGAAAACTTTTCAACTTTCCCCCATCCTAGACTGACCTTGTTGTATTGCTGTCAGCGCCACTGTTGAAAAGACAGCATTAGCAACATGGCGACTGCTAGCAGCCAGCAGTTATTTTTATTTTTATTGTGTAGCGTTTCCACAGTTATTCCAGGTGTTATTCCAAGACACTGACTCTACCCATGAGCCACAGCCGCCCCTGTAGACCTACAGGTAAGCAATTCATCATGGCTGGTGTTATTTTTCTACAGCCATTATACTGTGAGTGTGAGTATTGACTTCAGAATGATAAATTAAAGCAAAAAAGTTGTCTATTATTGTCTATCAGTTCAAGGAAGGCCTTAAGAGGTTAAGGTATTGAGTATTTTGAGACACTACTCACTACAGTGCCTTGATGGGCTTCGGCCTAGTCCTGCATCAACCCCGACCCTAACCCTAACCCTAACCCTAACCCAATTTAACCTTTGTTGACCTTTGGTATAATTAAAACTTAAAATCTTGTTCAAATTATGTTTTATTTTTTAACCTTGTTGAAACTTCTTTTTGATTCTGTTGGAATATAGTTTGAGAATCTTTTTTTTATATTTTATGTTTTATATCAGGTGCCTATGAGCCCTTTGAGTGTCCCGCAATGATTTCAGGTCTTTAATAAGAGAGGAATAAAATTAGACCTGTGCCCGTGCTGTATCTTTGAGCTTCCATACATTCATCTCCCCATTACCTAACCTTTAGATGCAGAGTGGTGGAGCTGAACCAGCCATTTGGCTCTGCAGTGAGCACAACTTGAAAAGATTTAAGATTTAAGATTGGCTTTATTAATCCCACACCGGGGATATTCACTTGTCACAACAGCTCGGGATGCAACAGTGCAGGACAAAGAACCACCTGGTGCAGCGGGTGAGAGGGGCTGTTCATGGTCCTCTTCTCACCCACCACCTCTGCGGAGTCCAGCGGACAGTCCAGGACAGAGCTGGCCCTCCTTACCAGTGTGTTTAATCTCCCCAGCAGACCAGTGCATAAAGGAGCACTGACGCCACCACAGTGCCATAAAATGTTCTCTGCACCCCGAAGGACCTCCTTCTCCTCAGCAGATGGAGGCGCCTTTGGCCCTTCTTGACCAGAGCATCCGTGTTGTCAGTCCAGTCCAGTTTTTTGTAAAGGTGAATACTCAGGTATTTGTATTTTGCCACCATCTCTATGTCCAGACCCTGGATGTGATATGTGGTGTCTTCCTCAAAGTAGCCGATGACCTCCCATATTCTTGTCCGTTCCCCTCAGACACACATCCAACAATGGCTGTATCACCGGAGAACTTTTGGAGCTGGCAGTTCATGGTGTTGTGCGTGAAGTTCGGTGTGATGAGGGAGAAAAGGAAGGGTGAAAGAAAAAATAATTTAAAAGACATTTGTGTAACAGATTAAAAAAAAAAAAAAAAGATTTAGCTACTGTGGGAACCTGTTTAGGGTTCCCTACCTGCTAGTTGGACCTCAGTTTACAGTGTGTCCGATGAGTCACGGAGGACACGAGAGTGCGGAAAAAGAAGAAAGTCACAGCGCATACAGTGTTGACAATCCAGAAAGCGTCCTTTTTAAATAATTGTACACGACTCTGAAGAATCACGCAGATGCCCTAGATGCCAAATGTGATTTTCTTTTCTTCGGGCTGTTGTTGCTGGTCCCCCAGCGAGGGGAGGGGATGGATTCTTGTCAAAGACGGTTCACCGGCGTGATTATTCAAAGTATAAATTCAACAGCACGCTGCCGGGCCACCCACCTGCAGAGTCACACAAACAAACATGAATACATCACAGCTGAAAATCAAATTGCACCTGGAGAAGGTGACACAAGCCATAAAGACGGGGAAGAAACATGACGTGGGCCGGTTCAGCTTTGCAGGGCAGGCCTGAAATTGAAAATATAACCGTGTCAGTTCTGTTTGTGATGTGGTTTGGCAGATTGTCGTCTTCGGCCTCCTGTCTTTGCCCGTGGCCCTCTTTTTTTTTTCTTTTTTTTTTCTTTTTCTCTTCCCTGTTGTTCATTGACCTGATAACTCAAACACACTGGAGTGTCAGCCTCCTTGCCCCACTCTGTTCATTTATACCCCTTTAAGCTGCCGGATGAGCTCTTCTATCAATCATGTGGACAAAAAAGGAAAATCACAAGTGAGCAACAGAAACAAACACATCCATCCTTTGGGAAAGTGGTCAGTTGGCAGTTGGATAAGGTGAGGCTTATTCACTGTCTACGCACATTACCTCTGAGTCAGACAAAGAAAAAAAAAAAAAAAAGCTGGCCTGCAGGATATATTCACTTTAATATCAACTTGGAGGAGGCGGGGAGGGGCGAGCACAGGGGCCCTATAAGAGCAGAGGAGACCTTCACTCAGGACTAACGCAACAAAACAAAGTACAGAAGAAGACGCGTTTCTTCACTTTGAAGTGATTTGGCTGCTGTATGCGTCCAGATCGGGGAAGTTTTTTCCTGACCAACTGCTGCCACTTTTTTTTGTTAACATATATATATATAAATATTTCGGCACCCTAAGGTGACGATGGAGGCTCTGAAGTTCGTCGTTGTGCTGCTGGTGGTCGTGTTCGTGCAGGTTTTCGGCGCGCTGGGGAGTCCGCTCTCCGGCGAGGAAGACGACGGAGAGGTGTGGACGGTGGAGGACTGGCAGGTAAAGGACGCACCGTCAGAGTCGTGGTTTGTGATGGATTGATGGATTTGCATTTGATTTATATATATTTTTTTTTTTAGCTCTATCGGGGGAAAAAAACAGATGTATGTATGTTGCTCTAAAAAATAGATGTGCAGAGGTGCCTTGTGGTGAAAAAATGCCCGACAAAAAGATCCTCCAAACCCGTCTCAAGCAAAATGAAAAGGGAACTATTCAGAAACATAAGAATCATGGCTGATAGGAAAGTAAAAGTGTGCGTCAAAAAGAGCAACTTGACTTACAGAATGCGAGTATGGAAGGTGTATTTGAGGAAATGTTTGGAATGAGGGAATTTTGTGCTCCAAACTATATCATACGTTTACTCACTGTAATCCGCCATCAAATAACTCCACGTTCAGCTAAATAATTACGTTAGATTCATCCAAAATCTTGAGAAAGACGAAGGGACCTCCCATCTCTCCTCTTCGCTATAGTTTTACGCATTTACCGCCCGGCACTCACATTTCAGCACCGCGGAGAGCGACGCTCAGCCGGGGGCAAGGAACGCACCTGTTGGACGATCAGCTTGTCACCTCAGAGAACGCGAACGATCTGAGCTGAGATCAGCAATCATGAAGCATGATAAAGGAACAAAAACTTAAATCTGTTAAAGCACAGTATACGCCCCCTTTCAACACTGCGTTACAAACAAGAAAAGAAAGATAAACATGTTTATATCAACTTAGAAAACAACACACTACTGTCAGATTATCATTTTGCTTTTTATACATATATATATATATATATATATATATATATATATATATATATATATATATATATATATAGAACACACGCTGTGTAAATGGTTGTAATATTTTTTTTTAAAGCTTACTAGTTTGCTATTTCCCTCCCTAGAGGGACAAATTCAGGAGGTAATAAATTCCACATGGTGACACCCCTGAATAATAAATATTATTATATTCCATTTAGTCGTTAGAGATCTCATAGCCTGCTTTGATCAATACATCAATACTGAATCTGTTCTTTACCACGTTGTGTATGTTTTTATCACCTGGTTGATTTTCAGTTCCAGGGCATCTTTTAGGGGAGGATCTCAGCTGAAAATAATACCAGGTTTGTTGTTTTACCTGGAAAACATGCAAAGGGCTGAAAGAGTTTTTAGCAGTGACAGTAGCTACAGTGTTCTTCTCAGATCCATTTTTCAGAGTTGTGATTGTGTGCCCGCCCGCCTGTGAGGCAAAACCCAGGGGAAAGACAGCGTTGAGCCCAGAGCTGCTGCTGCTTATTGCTGTGAGTGCACAGTGGTAACAGAAGACAGATGAGTGGACGGACATTTTATCACCTCTTCTCTCATCTGGATTTTAGCAGCTGAACAGAAAGTTTATCGGGAATTTAGAGTGCAAGCTGAAACTGTAAAAGGCAGTGAGAAAAATGGGACAGAAACAGGATTTTGAAAAGTGAGAAGTGCATTTCCTCTTCACCTCCAGGGAAAATGATGATGTATAATACTTAATTTGTCATTGTTTAAATACACTTAAATGAGATAATTACATCCTTAACTTAATGAGTGTGACTCAGTTTCCGCACCATGGGCAACATAGCTCACCCACTCATCAGACAGCAGGGACCTGACTTGATGATCTTCAGGTGGAATAACTTCCTGTACAGAACATGTAATGACTTAAAACCCACTTTGTTGTGTGTGTGTGTGTGTGTGTGTGTGTGTGCGCGTGTAGGGCTACCCACTAGAGAGAGGAATAACAATTCGGCTGGCAGACCTCATCAAGCGGTCCAAAGCACAGCAGTTCCACGGGCTGATGGGAAGAAGCTCAGGTAGACAACACAAATCAACACTTCCATAATTGTACTTCATGGGAAACTATAGTTGATGTGTGGCAGTTTTGTAGTCACCATAATGTACGTTGTGTCATTTCTGTGCGATGTTCTGCGTGAAACTCGTGGTCTCCCTGTTGTATCGTTTTATTACCACTAAGACTTTTCATCTCTCTTGAATTTCAGGCGCATCTCAACCTGTGAGACTGGGCAGGAAAAGTAAGTGGAATTACACCATAAGAAATATATGAGTGTTGTTCTGTGTTTCTGTTTTATTTTACGACAAGTTGTAAGATAACTTGGCGTCTTTTCACCCTCGTGATAATCCTTTTTTTTCTCTGTATCGCTGTGTCTCTTCACCAGGAAATAAAGGGGAGATGTTTGTTGGACTCATGGGCAAAAGGAGTTTAGGTGGAGGTAATGCAAACGAAGGCAAGGGAACTTTAAAGGAGACATATTATGCTCATTTTCAAGTGTATCATTTTAATTTGGGCTTCTTTTAGAATAGGTTAACATGCTTTGGTGCTCAAAAAAACACATCAGTTTTCTTATACTGTCCAGTGCTTCGGCACTGTATTCCCCCTTTGCCTGAAACGCTCTGTTTCAGCTCCTGTTACTTTAAGGCCCCTCCTCCTGAAAACCAAGTCCACACTGTTTGGTCAGCTCACACATGCAAACAACAGGGCAGCTGTGCTAAATCATCTGTATGTGCTAAGCTAGCTGCTAAGCTGACTTATACAAATGTGTGACTCAGTGACACAGTGTGATGTCACAAAGCTACAGAATTAAAGGCAGGACTAGTGAGGCATTTGAGGAGTAGGCTTTTTCATAGGAGAAAAGGAGCTTTTGTCCATGTGGACTTTTTCCAACTCTCAAGATCTTTCACATGCAGAAGAAATGAGATAACACACTGAAGTAAAGTATAATAGGTCTCCTTTGAATTTCTAGCAAACTTAACTGTGTAACTAGAAAACTACGGGAAATCACAAAGTTTTTCCTCTTTTTAAACCAGCACTGATCTTTCCACAACTATTTGGGTCAGATAATGATTATGCGTTAGAAACCCTGAGTCTAATGTTCTGCTCTGTTTCTCTCTATTTTCCAGATACGGAAGAGGAATGGCAATCTGACTCTTACTAAAGACTCCTGAACAACCATAATCAAAGCTCGGACTGAACTATAATGTCCTATTCAGTCCTCTGTTGTTGATCAACAGGACATGGAGTATCACACAGTCGGATCAGGACATATGGTCTGCACACCTGTTGCAAATTAATTTTAACTGCTGCAAGTCACTGACGTCATCGCCTGTCCATCACTTTGAACTATAACCTTCTGTATATTGTTATGGATAATATGTAGTCATATTTGAATCTATGTACATGTAACCCTGATGTCTTTTAAGAGAGTTTGCTTAATTTAATTAAATCCATTAAACAGCTGAAAACATTTGCTACATGTGTCTTTATTCTGTGGAACTGGGAAGTCAGTGAGTGAGACATTCATCATTGTTGGGTTGGATCAGCATGACGAATAGTTCACTTTATAGCTGGGGGGGGGGGAAATCCTGCTCTTTTAACTCCATGGTAACATAATGTTGGCATAATGTTGAAGATAAATGAATAGAATATTTCATTCACTTGCTTGTACTTGCTTTTGCTCTGAATGAAAACATTTCCATATATTACATTTGAAATGAAAAGGTGAGGTATTTCTTTACTTCCTCTGACTGTTTTACACACTGGGAAAAGGACGTGAACATATTTTGTAAAGAGGCACTCCCGTGTTATAACTAAGGCAGCAGAGGCTGGCATACCCTGAGTCAATGGTTCCCACATTGACTGTAAAGTATACACAGAATTTCTGTCTGAAAAGTGAAGTCGATGCAGATGTGTCTTAGAGCTGCATTGTTTTTAATGGCCATCAGGAAGTGAATCCACTGGTTTCAAAGCAAGTCCGTTTCCTAATGAGTTAATGGTCTCAATGACAACATTCTGTAGTTAATAAAGCAGGGTATGAGTTGGGCATGGCTACCTTGTGATTGACAAGTCACTACCATGGCAACCATCAATCACGATAGAGGTGTAGCAATGCCCCACTCTTACCCCCAAGTATGCTAATATCTGGCTCCAAAATACTAAGATGGCGACGGCCATAATTCCAGACTTCAGTCTTCAAAACAGCAGTCCTAAAACCCAGAGATAAGTTAGCATTTTTGCACTTATGGTTCCCCTACCTTGAAATCTATGGGGTTTTTGAATGGGGTTTTCGGTTAAATGCCTGAAATAAAGGTCTGTGGTTACCGCAACATAGGAGATGTTTCACATATTGTCCCACAAAATGAAAAATGTCAGCAGATAACCTGCATTTAAAATGTACACATGAACAAAGTTTATGTGTCTAAAAAAACAGCTGTATCTAAATGAGACTGCAGAGGTTGTCGGGAACATTAACTTTCATGCTGCGAACACGGAGACTCATCTACTCACTAGTCTGTCTTTACAGGCGGACTTTAGTCTCAAACTATACTAACTCTAAATTTACAACTTACACCGACCAATTTTTTGTAAACTGCGTATACTTTACCATAGTAAGATGCTTAGCGGTGGTGTTGTTGAACACGTAAGCTTTTTACTGTCGACGATTTAATTTACACTTCAAAAATCATACAAGCGGTGTTTATCTGTGATAATTACTTTTCTGCAGAAATTGTGCAAGTATCGTAAACAAGGGCGATCCGCACTTCAGGGTCTGCCTGGAAAAATACGTCATCCCTGCAGCAGTCTGTGGGTGACATCACGGCAGGTTCACACTCGATTCCCATCTTATCTTTTTTTAGTCCTTCCCTGCCTTGTAAACACCCACTCAAACTCCACATATGTACTGCAGGTTAATAATGTCACATTGACATCACCAGGGTTATTTTCCCAGAACTGACAAAACTCCCCTAGAACAGAGGACACACTGACCATCTGTCCATACGTTCCTCTTTAACTATGAGCTGACGAGGTCCAAGCGATCCTCTACCCACGCCGGACTCTTACTCTGGTGGAAACAGCCGCCACACAAACAACACACGAGGCACCACGCGTTTCACCATTTGCATTTATTGAAGAGGAAGAAAGGGGGAGAAGCAAGTACAAAAGCCCAACTGAGCTACATATTGACGCCACGCTACTTTTGTCTGTCTCTGCATTCAGTGCGTAGTTTTAATAGGAAGCAGGGTGCATTGAAGTGCTGCAGTACTACAACAGCTCACTGGTGGCCTATGGAAGGCGGTGGGATGCCTCTCGTTTCTCTAAATAACTGTGACACTATTCACACGTGTTAATAACCAGCGAGGTGCGCTGAAGCTGCCTATCTATAGCTGCCACTGGCACAGAGAAAAACACCAGGATGAAAAATATATGAGAGAAATAAAAAAAAAATGGACTATGAAGTCAAGACAGACAGGCTTAATAAATAAAGGTCCTAAAGGATACAATCTCTTTTGAATATTTCAAACATCAATTTGTGATGTTTAACACACTCCAGGGCTATTTTTTTTTATGATCGAGTGTGCAATTTATGATTTAATGAGCCTTTTCAAATCCAGGTGCGTTCCATTTTCTGCACTTTTGAGAACAGGAATTATCCTCTTTGTCCTTTTATAGTAAAAACCAGCTCAAAATGGCAGCCCTATGAAGAACACCAACCCTCCAACCGAAACCTTCAACATCATAACAAAAACAAAAATACAGTCTATATTCAATACTCAACTGGCCAAGTCACGTATGCAACAATATCATTGAGAGTTTTGTTTGAGGATGAGTTTTTACTTTCAAAGTTTTACAAAAGACTAAGTGCACTTTCCTGTAAATGCACTTAAGGATTGGCAAAGAAGAAAAAACACTGTCTACACTCACAACAGTCTTCAGTAATTTTTCGGTCAGTAGCACATTTTAGAGAGGTTTTATTGAAAACAGGTGCTAAAAGGATACATGTAGTCCTTTGAAATGCAAGGCCTGTTTGTATTGATTGGTTGAAGTCTGCCAGTCAGTCATACAACTCCTGAACTCCTCCATGTAAAAACCAAATAAAGACAGGGAAACCACGACCACAGGATTACTGAAAATATAAACATGTGAAACACAGGTAGATCAATCCACAGATGGCAGAAAGAAAATATCACTATGAGAACAAGACACATGGATATACATCTTCAACCGTACAGAGTTTGGAGGCAGCCATTCATAAACTGTGAGAGAAGAAAAGAAATGTAACTCTAGGCTGGAGTCTGGAAAGGAAAAAGATTCCCCCATATGTGGAACTGAGACACAAAAGCAACTGAACAAACAGAAATCAGAAAAAGAAAAAGGCAAAAGAAGATGATTCAACATGACATTGTTGGCCACACACCTCCAATTTCACAGCCAACTGCTGTCGAAGCTTATGCACAATGTTTATTTTTTGGGGAAATACACTTACTAGTCACATGAGAAGATTGATCCTGCTATCATATGTAGCTACTGCCAACACCGCGTTAGCTTAGCGTAGCATTAAGACTGGAAACCACTGGAACAGGTAGCCTAGTTCCATCCAAAGGTAAAATATTCACCTACCAGCCCCTCTAAATCTCACAAATTAACATGCTATATCCTGTTTGCGTGTTCTGTATGTAACAAAATGTTAAGATAGGGTGCTGGTGGTGTTGGGTGTTGGAGCCAGACAAGCAGTTTCCATCTGTTTTCAGTCTTTGTACTAAGCTAAGCTAACCTGCTGCGAGCTGTAGCTTCATATTTGGCGTACAAACACAAGAGTGGTATCAATCTTCTCATCTAACGGTCAGCAACAAGGCGAAGATTCTTATTTCCCAAAATGGTGAACTATTCCCTTAAAAAACAAACAAAAAAAACAAACTTAAATGCTGGTTACAATACATGTTAATCCAAATAAATAAATATGGAGATTGTCAACAAAAGAAGTTTGTGCTTGTATTTTCCTAACTGCTTGTAGCAGCAATTACAGTGGTAACAAGTAGTGACAATGCCCAAAAGTGACATGTTTTGATTCGATAATATGTCACTTTTGATTATAGGAGTCATTCTCTGAAATGTAAATGACTTCTGTTACTGTCTTTGTTGGTGGGGAAATGCTCTGGATTCTCCCACTTGTACCTTTCAAGAGCGTTTAGACACATTCAAATCTACATAAAATTTTGACATAAATACTTTATAATCACTGGGAAGCCGGTCCTACAGAGTAGACATTCCTCGACCAGACTGTCTTTTTATGTTCTACATTGTTAACATATATACTTTTTTAAGAATATAAATAGCATTTAGCAATCTAGTAAAAAAAAAAAACAAAAACAAAAAAACAAAAACGCTTACTGGCTGAGCAGAGCTAAAAAATTTCACATGTTAACACGGAGAATTAAAAAATAATAACTAAAGGAGCTTAAAATGGGTCGGTCTAGCTTTTTTTTATACAGTGGTAAACCTTAGAGGTAGAAAAAGTATAAAATATCATTGAGAACTTTATCAAAACCAGCAAAAACGGACACAGACAAAACAGCAACATGTTTGTGAACCCCTACAATCCTAACAACTGAGATTCCCAAATTACGCTTACTGTTCAGAGTACAAGTGTGGGAATTAAAAAAAAAACACAGCCGTTACAAAGAAAAAAAGATTTAAAAAAATAAGTGAAGAAGGGTGGTTACAAAACACATCGAGGCTTAGGGTTAGGTAACACAGTCACTAACGTGGCCAATGGCAGCTATAGCTTCAGACAAAATGACTGAGTGGGGTGATGGGTTATATACTGGACACAGTGTGTGTTTGTTGCGTGAAAGACACATTGAGTCACGTACTGTATTCCCTTTGCGTTCAAACAGGCACTGTCAGTCTCAGAGAACTGTACACTCCAGCGGTCTGTCTAACATTTGTTCCACTTCTTTCTTAGACAGAAAGAGAACCTGTAGGAAAGGTAAAAGATCTGATCTGAGACCATCTGACTGAAACGGCTCATTTCTTTTTCTAATGTCCGCACCTTTGCCATTTGCTGAAACTTCAGCCGATGGGATGCATGAAAGCAACCTCACTCTGCAACTGATGCCAATTCTTCAACTAGGCAAGTATCACATTAAGTTAACAATAATATAATTAATACTAGGTAATGTATTGTTCAAGGGGACTACTGAACATTTTCATCCTTTTCCAAGTTTTTCTTTTTCAGTCCTCAAAGAAACAATTAATTTCAGTATTTCCTGGTCTGTCTTAGAAGTCTCATGTGACTGTGAGTTGTGAATCGAGGTCAGGGCTCCTATTTCTAGAAACTGTATGCATTCTGCGTCCAGACCATGTCCTGTTTAATCACAGCCAGCTGGTCTGTGTCTGTCAAAACACGTTGCATGAGTCAATGTGCTGCAGACCTGCGTAGTCTCGACTGTCTGGAGATCAGAATGAAATGCAGCGCAGGCTACAAACTGACTGTTGCAGATTGGATTAGCGGGTGTGCCTGGTGCTCTGTGCTAATTAAGTGTCTGGGAGACGGCGCACTAATGATGCACAATTACTTTTAATTTTCAGATAACAAATGAGGTTGAGGAGATATCAGCAGTGATCAAATACAGTATATACTGACATCACGGGCTCATTATTCTGCATTTCAGCTATACTTTATGCTGAACAAGAATCTTGGAGCCTGAAATTCCTGCTTATTTTCTATGGAAAACTGAAGTGTTCAATATCAAGCACATTAAAAAGACATTAAATAATCACATGAATAAAGTGTGTAAAATATACAATTGAACCTACAATTTGTGACACAAATTATAGAATTTTTTTTATTTGTTATTATAAAATGTGTTTTTAATCATTCTTGCTTTTACAATTACAGAATGTTATTGAATATCCTAAAATGACACATTTTATTTCATAAAGTCACTTTGCATGTCGAATGTTGCAATGTTGAATTTGAGGGTCTAAGGATAGAGACTCTATGGATTGTAAAGCTCTTTGTGGCAGATGTGTTAATTGGGATATTTCACTAATTAATTACAAGTGACATGACTACTGTAAGCTGCTGCTGTTAGCATCGTCTCCTTGTTTGATGCGGAATCGGAACCTGCATCGCTATTTAACCTGCTATATAATGCTGTTTTTAATTTTGAAATAATAGTACGCATTTTATTCATAATATCTATTATGAAATATAATATAATGATGATGAAATCACATGTTAGTATTTCAAACATTGTTATTTAATCCACACTGTACACAATTTATTCATGTAATTATTTTGTATTTAATACTTATTCATTTGATATTGAACACACTAGGACTCCATACATTGTGGTTTGTCCTTTATGTGAAGTAGTGCATGTACTTTAGACAGCAGAGTGTAAACAAAATGTTTGAAGAGCAGTATTGACATGGCAAGAGGAAATCTAGTGTCTGTTATTTTTAACAAACATTTTCTTTTTGAGAAGACATGTAATGTATTATTTTACCGTAAATAAGTTATAGTCGGTGACATGCTTACTGCATTCTTGTTACGCTCAGTTTGTCTTTAAGTATATTACTTGTTGCTTTCAGTACATCCCAGCTATAACTGTTTTATGACAATTAACTTAACTAAAGTCTTCAATGATTGTAATGTAGCTTAAGCTAATTTTTTGCTACCACAACTTTTTTTTTTTCATGGCACTACAATATAGTGCAGTACAGTAAATGTTTTTTTAATGTGCAATTTTAAGTGAATATTTCAAATGAAGCCCTCACTGATCCCTTGATGACCACTCGGACTTACTGCTTGGTCAGATTTCGCAGGTTCCCTTCCTGACGGGCATCCTATCAGTGAGCTAATGTTGCATATGTTGGAGGGAAGTCAATTTCTGGAGCCATGACAGTGACCGCTGAACCAAGAGTAACAGCTGACTCTGTAGGTGACCGACTGTGCTGTGGCTGCTGAAAGCGTTTTTGTACAAGAGTGTGTGTGTGTGGGTTTAGGCTCAGGGTATGTGAGCATGCCAGTGTGCAGAGAATGACCTGTCTGTGTGTGTGTGTGTGTGTGTGTGTGTTCTGGGTTTGGAGTATAAAGCTCCTCTACGTCCCTTTAGGTGGCGTCCATTTTAAGGCAGTGGGGTCAATGGTCTTGCTGTTACCACGTTTGGTCTCCTTGGCCTTCCAGTCGTCGATGAGGTCCTACAGGGGGAAAAAAAATGTGCCTTAGTCAACTACAGTAACGTTGTGCAAAATAATAAAGCTGATATGCTTGTCCTCATTACCCATGTAAAAAGAGGTATAACCTTAAGCAATAACCAACCAGCAATCAGCTTGGTTAAGAAAGCGTTCTCTGCCAGTGGGACAGAACATGAAAAAAATGCTGACTTTGACACATTAATTGCGTTGTCTCCTACCTGTCTCTTTAAAACCAGGTGCTTTCCCTTCCAGTACTTGAGCATCTGTAGGGATTGCAGTGTGCTGACAATGTCCACGGGGTTCACTGCCGTCTCCTGACTGATCTCTGTCAACGCAAGAGAATTAGAATCAGATTCATTGCCAAGTAAGTACAAGGAATTCGTCTCAGTTGTATGATGCTTAATGATAAGCACAAAGAGAAAATAAAAATACAAGGCGTGACGTTACATATGATGACGCTGACATCAGTGTGTTTCCCCCGTGTCCACCTGTTAATCTAAATATGTGTCCGCGGACTGTTTATATTCATATGAATGCAGTTATAATGTTTTGTGATTGAGATCCTGACACAGGATGCAACGTGGAAGTTACATTTTTTGCTCTTCTGGGAGAAAGTTCATCATGGTGCCTTTTTCAATACAAGTTGCCAGAAACAGTAACTACAATAACACAATAGTGAAAGGCGACATGTGAGTTACAGTTTTTTGCTCTGAATCGTGTCAAATAATCACTGCCTTGAACAGTTGCTGTTTTTCGGGCAGAAATGTATGGATGCTGTATTTTTTTCCCTCATATAAGACACCAAAGACACTTCCTGCTACCACATTGCTGTTGTTTGGTCCTGTAACTTTGCTTCGTGGGGACATTTGTCTTTTATTTGATGAGTGACGGATCTATTTAGCTGTCAAGACTGTGAACACCATCAGTCCCGGCTTTTCCATTCACACATATGTCGTCTCGCCTCTGCTGTGGCTCTGAGGCGGATCAGAGCTGGAGCCAAACTGTCCACATCTGTAAGTTTCACACAGACAGCAAGGCAGAGTATCGGCACATGATTCCCACACTGCAAGGGCGGTGTGAATGGGGCTAAGGTATAAGGCTATAGTCGTCGGATAGGATAAAGACTGGAAACAGGATGAAACTAGGCTCTGTCTAAAGATGAAAAAGTGTAAGAATGGCAAGTTGTGGTTTTACAAAGATTTACAGTGGTGGATTATTTCTTGGCCCAGTGTAGTTGCTAGGCAACCAGCGGCGACTTCTCCTCTCCCAGCAAGATAGAAAACAAACAATTATTACAAACATTATTTAGAAAATGAAAAACAACTCAGCATTATGAAAGATAAAGCACGACCCAAGTCACAGCTCGTAATGAATTGTGCAAATAGCTGTACAGGTAAAGCTAATCAAACACCTGGTGAGAAGAAAAGTAACTCCGTACTTTTGCGAATCTCTATGTGCGTGGCAGAAGCAGAGCCGTCGGCGGAGTCATGGCAGTGCAGTGAGAACGCATTTTGAATGCAGACTGAGATGACTGAGAAGAGTTACTTGTAATAGTCTGTGCGAGTTGAAATATCTTACTACTTTCAAAATCAGAACCTTTGAGAAAAAAGCACGAAAAAAAAATAAAAGAGGAGGACAAAAAGAGGCTTGGATGGGAGGGAACAGAGTGTTATTACTGAACTATTCGCTGTCACACTGTCTTGGATGCTGCCTGACCTATCTGCTGTTTGAGGCTTTTGTGATCTCTTTATTTAGTTGGACAAAAAGACTTTTCAATCGCAACGAATTAGAGTGACTTGTGAGCAGGATCTCATCTTAAACTATATCAAGTGCAATATTGTGTGTTACTGAAATGGACTGATGATGATCTTCACAGGACATAATGGGAATTAATGATTGTGCTGTTAAGATCATGATCAATCAGTGACTACAAACAGCTTTACACCTAATGATGGAGAGCGACACAAGATATTCCTGCAATTGGTTTAACAAGATCCCTTTGGCAGAAACACAAAATATAGCAATGTGACAAAAAAGCACTAAAGAAGAAAACTCCACATAGAACAGAAGTCTGCAGAGAGTGAATGCATGAAGAGTGACTCAAGTGTGAGCTTGGAAGTTATGAAGTGGAAGAGACGCTTTTTTTATTACTATCAAACCTGAAATACTTTTTGGTTGCTGTTTGTAAAAACACTATTAGAAGTATGAATCTACTCCTTAGCTTAACAAGGGTGATGGGCGAGAGAGCAGCAGTGGTTAGGAGAGCTGTGGAGTGGTTTGAGAGAGGGAGTGGTGGCAGCGTGTATAAAGCAGTGAATCAGAAAAATAAAACATTGTTTTCTGAATGTGACACAGTGGTTATGTTTCTAAAGTACAAAAACAATCCTGTGGGAAGCTGGGCTAATTTGTATGAAAAGTGTACGCTCCATCCTGTCCGCTGTGTGTGGCCCGCCCTGTTCAAACAGTTACGTTGTTCGCAAGGGCTTGGGAAATACCGTACCGACACTGAAACATAATTACTTTCACTCAAATTTTTACTTTTATATATATAAGGAACACTACTGGGAGCTTCCCACTAGTGTTCTTTATTTTTGTGTCTTTGTGATATATGAGAATAACACAACTTCAAAACAAGAAAAAATAATGGACCTTCCCATTAATGATCCTTTTCATTTCTTGTTTTTTAGTCTGTATTCACATCAGTGTTTCCCACACATTCATTTATTAGTGCCGCACACGTCAGTGAATAGCATGATGTGATATAACCCAATACAGTGGATGGCGGTGTGGTTTTTAGTATGGCAGTAAAACCAACGAAGAAGAGGAGGACTATTTAACGCAGTTTTCTTGACAATAAATTTCCTCTGCAAAGAAGACGGCTGGCCTCATCGTCGAGACCAAGCCCACACAAAAGGTGCCAGGACTTGAAGCCAGGTTTTGTCATGGCCAAGGCCGTGTTATTACATCGCCATGTGATGCACTGGGGACTTTTTCCCAAAAGCTAACATTGTGAAAGACGCGTCTGTAAAACTGCAATAAAAGTCTCACAACCCCTGTGAAATGACTCGTTTTACTGTAAGAATTTGGGCAATACAGAGCAATGCAATTTGTTTGCATTTATCCCCATCCAGCATGCTCTATGGCACCCCAGCTGGACAGCCACCGCCACAATTAAAGTCTGATTTGGAGGTAAACACTATAGATGCAGACATTTGTTTTAAGAGCCATAACTTCACCTTGCATCTATTCTTCCTTTTTTAAGTTGCTGTCTGGAATGTAAACAATGACCAATGAAGGGAAGAGGAAGACCTGGCCCAGATATCTGTTATCCTGCTATCTACTGTTGCTTCCAGAGGCTGAATCATCGTCAGACAACAGTTGATGGGTTCTGAGAGACTGAGACTGAAATCTCAACAGTTATAAGATACATTGCCATGAAATTTGGAACAGACATTCATGGTCCCCAGAGGATGAATGCTAAAGGCTTAACCTATGTAATAACACTGGAAATCCCTTAGCTTTAAATCTAGTGCCATTAAGTAAGTAAGGTCAGAATTTCAAATACTTTGGTTCTTGACCACATACCTGATATTCTAATGAGCCTTATCTGTGTTTAGTCCTAACTAGCGTATAATCATTTTACTCAAGCCATCAGTGTGCCTACGTATAGCCTGACAGAGCTGCGATTGTCTTGTCGTTCTTTTCATCACAGTCACAGGGCTCTGCTCTGGATTGGAAACAACCAGCAAAAACAAAACTGACTAACGAGGATGTTCCCTCAGTCCTCTGAATGTGTTTGGATGACCCAGTTTTGAGTTTAAGTCACTGAACACTGACTTGGAGTGCTCTCTGATCCATTCACAGAGGCGGACACACATGAACGCATGCGTGCACATGTTAACACACACACACACACACACACACACACACACACACACACACACACACCGTTTCATGTATTGTTGAGGTTTTTAGATCTCTTCATCATAGTTTAATTTATAGATTTTGGATTACTTGGCCAACAATGATTCTGATGTCCGGCCAACCCCTCGTCTCTCCCTCTCCTTCTTTTCACATCCCTTTCCCGCCTTTTGTAAAATGTGGAGCAGTTCTGACCTTTGATGGAGATCTCCTTCCCCTGAAAGTTGTTCAGGTAGCGTAACAGCACCTCCTTCCAGTAACTCCGGTAGCTAATTAGGCCCAGGTCAGACAAAGGGCGCTCAGGTGAACCGACCTTCTCCTCCACCTTGGACAACAGGTAACCTTAAAGGGCAGATCAGATAGAGCATGTTGTTGGCTAAACTCTTACTTAAGCATTTGCCTCACCCACTGCGAACTGAAAAAAGAATATACAAATATAATGAACCAAAAAATGAACGACTGATACAGCCAAAAAAATTATATCAAGAGTGTGCAGTGTTTTGCTCAGAAGAGCAAGTGCTTCAGACAGCCTCTTAAATCTGCTGTTATTGTGCTTTGCGGGATCCCTTGGCCAATGTTAAGTTTATGAGAATAACACACACACACACACACACACACACACACACACACACACACACACACACACACAGCTGGGTCTGTACTCACTGAAGTCTATGAGCATCTTGCCGTAGCCCTGCCTCATGTACTGTGGCATGGTGAGGATGCAGGACACGTTGTAGTTCAGGAAAGAGTTCTTCTCCTGCAGAATGACAATAAATCTATAATTTGTGTTTTTATCAATACTAATCGTTTTTAAATGGAGGTTAAGGATATTTTGAGCTGATACTTACACAGGCAGATGATATATTTTACAGCGAAAAAGGCTACAGTCTAATCTTTACTTTTTCAGATCTTATTATTTTTGGCTTCATATTTCATAGCATTGTCATGATAATGGAAATTCGAACTTCAATACAAAACCTTGAAAAAATATCCATATTTGATAAAAAAAATTCATATCCAAGTATGAATCTAAGAAGGCTTTTGGTCTCTGTGTTAAGAACAACAGCATCTAAGTTAATTTACTTCCGACCATAGTCAGACGACCGGGAGAAGGGCGGGACTATGACGGGACTACAGCATGCTTGTATCAATTATTGTAACTGATGATTCAGAATCATTATATATTGTTATATCAATACTTTTGACAACACTACGCTCATCTCTGTCTTATACCTTGAAAGTCAGTGAAGGTACACTGAACTGGTTAAATTCAGACAATGCACCTGCAGAAGTAAATATCAGATCACGTCCTGGGGACATGTGCAATAATTATAATCTCGGTTCAAAACCAACCCATCAGCGTTTGCGCACATCGACAATTAACTCTCCACCTAACATATCATGTCATCAAGCCGTTTGAAGAAATGTTACATTATGTGAATAACCCTTTATCAGAACATGCTGATAATATTTGCTTTTAATTGCAGCTTTAAAGAAGAAAAAACACCATTAAATCTTCTTTTGGGTAGTGAGTTAAGTAATTTACTATAACAGTGTTGGTGCTGAAATACATTTTATGTTGTTGTGGTTATATAAATGTAATTTATTTGTGCTGTTAGACAACCCAGTTAAAGGTCAGTAATTTGGAGAAATATAGTTGATTGTTGAGTCTCATTTCCATGTTGGGCTGGTGACTCGGTCCAAGCCAGCATCTGTTTGACGACCTGGGAATGAAACTTAACAATCCGATATTTTTCTGCAGAATATGTCAGTAGAAAAAACTTGTGAAACAAAGTTACTTAATATCCCCTTTATATTTCCCAACAGATTTGTTTCAAATTCTCTAAAACACTGGATTTAAACATTTTAAATGTTAAAATTAAATGCACTAATCTATGTGTGATTGGCTCGGCTAGTACCTTGGAGAAGTACCCGACTAGATGGCACCCTGTGTTGTCAGCCTCGGTCATGACATAGAAGAGGAACGGTTCAACGTCGTAATACAGAGTCTTGTGGTCTAGGAAGAGTTTCGCCAGCAGACACAAGTTCTGACAGTAAATCTGAGGGGAAGACAATCGTTGACATGCTCATTTATCAAAGATTAGAGGAAACACATCTGGCTAATCTCACACAGACAGATCTCCATCTCATTAGGGATATAAGTCTTACATTCGGGCACAAAAATTGTTTAAAAAAAAAGGTCAGAGATACAGGTCAGATGATAGAAAGTGATGTCGCAGAAAACAAATACGAACTGCCATTTTTTACACACACAAAAAAACAAAACAATCAGACAAATGGGTTTTAAGGTAGCATCACCAACCAGTTATGTGATCTTTTACATTATGTCTCTGAAATTCCGTCTTTTTTTTCACTGAGGAAAAAACACTTCTGTGACTTCAGAATTATAAAACCTTAACCTTTGTTTGTTATGATACAAAAGTCAATTTAAAATAAAACATATAACCAAACAAATGTAATGCTTAATAAATAGTCATGATATTAATGTCATCATGACTTGCCTGTTTACTGTCTCGTCTTGACCACCTCCCATCTAAATCATGGATTGGTTTGCTGTTTTTTTTAAATATTTTTTAGTATCTATATAACATTATGACAAACATTCTCCTCTTTGTTGTTGGCAGCTGTAATAATATTTTCAAATTTTGTGAGTTTCCCAGTTCAACTGACCTTCTGGTAGAATGTTACGAGCACAGCGCTTGTTTACCTTATTCTTCTTTCCATCCACCTCAAAGACAGAGATATTCCCCTTCCTGTAGATCTCATCACCTGGAGGGTGCTTCCACACACACTTGGCCTATATGCAACAGGGACCACTAGAAAGCAGCAGAGGTTAGTTTATAAATATATATGAATAAACATTCCACTTTTAGTTGCACATATTGGTTATGCTGGTCTGCTGTTCAGCTCACATCTCCAGTCTGTATCCAGGCTTAAAAGTGTTCATCACTAACAATATGAGGAGCTATTTGGTCGCTGAGAAGAGACCAAAGAATGGCCGAAATCAAAGCAGCAGAAGTAGAGATATTATTACTATTAGTCCCTAGTATGCGCCAAAACTATTGGATTCTCCCTGCCTGACAAATGTATAAAATACATGGACTGCCTGTTTAAACCATGGACATTTTCAAAATGTTTTATCTTATTGAATTAGATGTTTTCTCTTTTAGATTGCAAAGATAGCCACAGTCTACCATGACAGATCACAGTGTCGTGGCCATATAGCTGTTTGGTATCTTTGATCTAAACCGTTAAGTCACTCAGCTGAGCACTCTCCTCCTCTAGTTTCTCTCACTCCAGTATTGAAACAGAGTAAACTGCATCAGAAGGGCAAAGTTATATAGTCTAAATCTAAATAGAGTCCGCATGGGCTAGGAATATGATTATGAATCGCCTTAGGCTTTGAGATATTGAGGTTTTAGCTCGAATTTAGGCAGTAGCCCAGACTCCTTCTGTGTCACAGTCCATTTTCACTTTAATACTTCAACATCACCGACTGGAAGCTTTAATCTTGTTGGTTATCAGTCAGAGTCATCATAGTGAAGATAAAAGAAGAAGAAAGAATTTGGAGTATGTAGTGGTGTCTTTAGTATTTTTTCAGGACTGCACTGTGAATGAGAAATAAGGAAAACTGATTATCAGCAGAGCCCTGTTTGTCTCTAAGAATTCATCATCTACACAGGAAAAGATCATTGAAACTACAAAGTACAGCCTAATACACTACTTAATGCAGGTTTGGGGCAAATGTGCATTTTTTTTTAAATAATGTATTCCTGTTTTTGGAATGAATACTAAGTAACAAGGATCTGTCACCTGAACTCATCAGGCTCAAGGAACTCAAATCAATCTGCAAAACTAGGCAGTGCTGAACAAAAATGGATGAAGATTGTGTTACTGCATAGCCTATTTCTCACCTCAAACATTTACACAAACACATTTTGGTGTGCTGTTTAGCTGTAATTTCAGAACGATTATTAACAGGCCACCATTTCTCCTTTTCCTGCACCAAATTGTGTCGTCACTCAGCGCTTCATCATACATGTAGTTGCCCTGACTGGTTGTGGGTCTGTCCAATTGCATATGGTGGCAGTATAGTCTGTGCCTGTTGGCAACATCCCTTGGAAATCAAAAAGGAACTGAGAGATTCCAGATTGAAACACATTACTATGGCCATGCCAGGCAAACGCTTTGCTGGATAAACTAATAAATTAACTTGGCAAAATTAAGAGTTTAGGAAGGACGTCAGCTGTATCACTCCCTAATTCACTGAAAGGCACATAGTAGTTTATTCTATAGTGACCAGTTAATTGATATTTTGAACATTTGTTTATTATCATCATTTTGCGATGCATTTACTGGCGTATACTAGTAACAAACAGTACTTTTTTGCATATTGCATTGTGGGATTGTCTGCAGAAAGTCTACACAGGACTGATTTAAGATCAGCCCTTCTCTATTTATTTAAAGGACCTGCCAGCTGCCCCAAAAACAGAAAACACTGTCTTACCATGTGCCTGCGCAGAATGGTCTGGCTCTTCATATACTTCAGGCAGAACTCGCACATGTAGAGCCTCCCCAGGCGGGCGTATTCCTCTGGGTATGGAGAGTGGTACCAGGTGTCCAACTCGTAGCGGCCAAACACGATGGTCTTTATCATGTTGCTGCCTTCTGACACCTGGCCTGCCAGACGAAGCTTCTCCTGTACATGCCAGGACAGGAGGGAAAAGGAGATGGGGACGGGCGAAAAGGTACAAAGAGGACGGGAGACGAGCAGGCAGATGGGAGAGAGGAGAGAACGGAAAGATCTCAGTTAGTCAGGGTTGAGGATCAGCTGAACACAGAACCTCAGTGGAGGCAACCATGCATTAAAATTAATTAATTCATTTAAAATGCAGGAAGAAAAGTTAGGATGAGGAATAAGTAGGAAAGGGCTTTATATAGAAGATAACGTAGTGATCTGTGTAGAAGAGTGCACTTTCAGAAGCACTTAAGACTTGAGATGCTGTAAAAATCTTTTTGTTTTCAAGATGGCTTTTATTTTTATAGTGAAATAAAAACTAACAGCAGCTTGATAAGCTTGCAGTCAATTCAAATCCAGTAATTTATGGTAAAAAGAGGTGTAAAGTATTTGTAGTTAACCAACTTAAACATACAAAACCATATATGTGATTGTTTAAACTGTAGATGAAGCAGAGGAAAGAACAAAAGAAGAACACCCGGAAGTGATTGTCCAAACTACCAAATATATCACAGACTCCTCCTGTGGCTGCAGGGGAGGGTTTTCTGACTGAAACAGAGAAGAAGACGAATAACAGAGAAAAGGGGAGGGGGGGGGTAAAAAAGAAGGGGAAGCAGAAAAGAGTAAGGGAGGGGGGTGATGATGAGCTTTCTCTCTTACAAGGTCGTCCGAGGCACGTGCCTGCGCTTTCCTGAACAGCTCGAGGTCGTAGTCGCTGGTGATGTTCTCCAGCAGCGGCTCCCTGCTTGCTCCGTGGCTCTGACGGTGATCCTGGCAATAGAAGGAAAGAAAGAAAGCCGAAAGATTTTCAATGCATTAAATGGAGAAATGCCTTTTTTTTTTTTTTAAGGAGAGAGGTATATAAAGGACAATTCTCACCCACTTACCATGTGCTTCTCCTTCTGCTCCTTATTGAGGGTTGAGTTTCGTTTCCTCCTCAGCTCCGTCACCTTCTCCTTGTAACGCAGCTGACGGTCTGTTGGGGCCTGAGACCAAACAGAGACGAATGTTTGAACAAAGAAGACTTTGCACTTGCATTCCCACCATTTACCTTTTGATGGGTGCCATTGAAGGGAAGAAACGAATCCGTACCTTGAATGTGGATTTTTGATGATAACATATGCGTTGCTGAGCTATATTCATTTCAATCAATGCTGATATTCACATTTTATCACTGCTTGGTGAAATTTAAAAATGTAAAGTTTCATAATTGTTTCATAATTGTAACTCCAGCACTTCTCACATCTGTGTCGGAACCCCACAGGGATGTATACCCACATTAACTCTGTATGTGAGTGATCTGTCATTTGTCTGAAGTTATCTGGCCGTATACTGATGCCACAGTGATCCATCATCACTGTCGCACAGAAAGCAACCTGCTACCAATCTTACTAATGAACGAGCTTATTACAGCGTGGCTAAAGTGATCACGGTTGGAAATCACTGTAACAAAATCTGTGAGTATGTTCTTGTCAAAAACGCTGTGTAACCGTCCTGAAACACAGGTACGTTTCCATATTAGTGCCATATAAGGATCTATGTTTACATGTCCTTTAAATCTCATGTAAAAAAAATAAATTAATTAAAAGCCAGTAAACTGGGTTTAACGTTTGAACTATGGCTTGTAGCAAACTATGTTATGTTATACTGTGGAAATGCATTTGTTATCTTATATATATAATATTTATTTAAGATATGTCATTTTATTTTGTTTAAGGAGCTTTGGAAACATCTGACCTCTGCAAAAGCATGAACAAAAAGTCCTCTAGTTAAACTCTGACTCTTGCAGTCTTTCCTCTGCTCATCAGTGAGCCCTGTCAGATAAATGAGTCCTTTCACACTCACTGTGACTCAACCCACAGCAGCTTTGCCACTTTGCCTCTGGCCTCCCTACACTTGGGAATCAGTGTGATCTCTAACCTGAGGCATCACTTCAGAGTACAGCTGCAGTGTGTGGGAATTTCCCTCCACACACACACGCACGCACGTGCGCACACATACGCACATGCCGTCAGTGTAAGATGAAGTGAATCGGACAGGTTAAATTGAGAAAGAATCACAGCCTTCTCCTGGATTGACTTGTTCAGTTGACAAAGAGAATACATTTTCCTGATATTGTGAACCCCTACAGAAATATAGTATACGTATATACGTATGTGTCTGTTTTAGGTGTGAGCATGTGTCACCATGTGTTATGCTCGTCTGCTGCTCCTGCTTGTGGTTTACCTGGTTTCTCGTGGAGTGTCTGTTCTCGTCCTGGCGGTGCGACAGCGTCCTTTCCTCAGCCTGTTTGTCGCGCGTTGATGCCTTGCCCTAGCAAAACATCAACACTGTCTACCACAAACGACTCACAACCACCCCCGCAGCAGAAACATCACAGCAACCACCTCCGCGTTCCTGGAGGCTTCGCAGCTTGACAACTTCAATTTGAGTCTGTTGCTTCCCTGTAGTTTCATCTACTTGACCGCTGAGATTTTCCCAAAGTGGAAACTCGGTTTGACAAATTAGCAATATCATTCTACACAAAGCAGTAACTAAAGCAAAATGCAACACATTTTTACTCTTATGGTGCAGTAGCCAAAACAACGAAAACAAAAAAATGACAGATAAGTAGAAAATGGTCAGAGCATCCTTTGAGAAGACTATGTAAAATTCAGCCTCATGGTTTCAATTCTTATCCTTATAATCCTTGTTGATGTATATTTGAGTGTATGTGTGTGTTAGTACCTTGCATTCATCAGCTGAGAGGTTATGATAGAGAGGACATCCTGATATAGAGAAATGTCTCTCATGCCTCCCTGTTAGATGACCTGGTGGAAGAGAAGGAGAAAGGGGGGGGGAGACAAATGGGGAACGAGGAAGAGGTGCACACAGAGAGCTTAGGGTTGGTGCATGGGAGCAGCTCATCTGATCCAATAGCAAACGTTGCCGTTTTGGTGCCCTCACCCAATGAGTTGCACCCAGGTGTGGGACACTTCATGTTGAAGTTGTAGCTCTCGTGGAAGCGCCGACGTTTGGGCCGGTGGGAGAGGTCGTGGGCGGCGGCCTCTTTGAGTGACAGCTCTTTGGCCAATCTCTCGTCCTCTTCTTGGGAAACCACGATATCGTTGCTGGAAGACACAAGGTCGTTGCCGGGGCTGGAAACCTCGATGTCAGACTCCGAGGATGGGGCGTTCCCTGTCGGGGTGCGGGGAGGGGTCTCGTCCCGGTCTGCCCCCTGCTTCAGGTCTGCTGAGCCAGTAGGGACAAAGGAAATGAGAGGGAATAATTGAGAATGCTTGGTAACAACATCATTTTCGAACACAAAATGGCAAATCAAAACTTCTTTCATTAGGATTTCAAATCAGACTTTTACTCACAAAGATGATGAATACATTAACACGGACCCTAACGGTCTATAATTACTGTAAAGCTATGATTTAATTGTGGGTAGCTTAACTATTTGGATGAACTGGGTGCTTTTTATGTCTCTTTGCAGTTTTATGGAAGTACTCCCAGCACAGAGAACACAGAATGTTTGACAATATTCTGATTTTTTTACGCAGTGTAGCAGGAGGTAGACTACAAACCAAAACTGTGGGTTGGACAAGAGCAACAGTAACGCCACTCAGCGATTAAAAATCTGACTCCGTCTCGACAAAACCTAAATGGTCATGCAAATGTTTTACCACTTCTTCTCTTCTCTTCTCAAATGTGTCTTCAGGGAAATCTCTCTAGGCTGCAAATTCGACCACATACAGATGCAGTTAACGCTCTCCAGCAGTGGCTGCCAGCAGAGAAATCCAATAGTGAAGAGTGATGTTACTGCAGCAGAAGACCAGTGTTTCCCAGAGTCTCAGAGTCAGACAGTCTGGTGATGGGAGGACTTATTGCAGCCCATTTCCTTTCCTATCTTACCAGTCACATGGGGCTATTCAAAATTTCAGGCTCATTATTATCTCTGTCAGCCGTAAGTCTGGAGGGGACCGTGCATGTTGGTTGTGTGTGGTGTCAGAACAGAAAGAAGTTCTCTTTCATATTAAACACCTTAAACTATTGTCTTTTCAACTGGATTCATACGATTTTTTTGACTGAAACAAAAGTTAACCGTGTCATGTGATATGCTACTTCACTTTAAGAACAAATGCCACCAGGACCACTACAGAACCACACCCCCCCAGCAACAGTTTGTACACCTTACTACTGTTTGCCGTGCCGATGGACTACAGAGCAGCTTCTTTCCTCAGAGACTCCTCGATTATTCCCACACACTCCATCATAAAAAAATGTTTTTTCTTATGTAGCATGAAGCGACTTCAACTCAAATTTCCCTACTAAACCTTAGTGTTGTGAAATCACTATTTTCTGAACCTTTGGAAATTGCAGATGAGCATTTCATATCTTTGATAGATGCTACCACTATCCATGTAGGAATCTGGCAACAACATAGCGCACTGACAATAAACCAGCCACATACTAGATTTATTTTTTTTGGGACCTAACTCAAAAACTTAATTGTGGTTTTAGAGAAAGCCACTTAAACTGGAGACCACATATTGAAATGAAAGCATAAAACATAGGGATTAGATAAGATACATGATAAATCTGTCATTAGTTTCATTTCTCATTCATAAATCACGTTGTTTTGCTTAGGCATGTAGGCACTTTTCTAAATTGCAATAGATTATTTCAGTTACAAACTCACTCATTTGCAATGGTCCCCATATACATAAACTTCAAATGCCAAATTCATTATGTAATTGGAAGATTTTTACTTTGAATATCTTTAACAGTATTGTAGAGTTGAGTTTAAATAAAATAGGATTCTTATAGTTATTTTGCTAGTGAAGAGGTTTTGGGAACCCCCACGATCAGCTCCTTGACTTTTTGGCTTTACATCTGTTGTTACTGTGTGATTCTTTCCTCAAGTTTACATTTCTCAGAATTTGGCTGTAACTTTTTACATGTGAGCTTCTGATTTTCTATTGGGCATATCAACAAACAAACAAACAAACTCGGTTTGTGTGACACAGACGTGACTAAAAGAATCAAACCACCATGGAGTATATCATTCCATGACTCCTGATTGTATTTCACAGTACGACTCATGCTAAGGTAATAAATGACAACATAAAGGAAAGAAAAGCAATTAATCTAAGCACAGCCATATCAGCTTCGATACGGATCACCACCTCCTCAGTGGCTGAAGTTAGAAAAATGATCCTGGTCTCTGTACAGCAATTCATTATCCCCAGTGATACATACAAGTCCAGGATATGTACTGAGACACATTTGTCTTCGTTATAATCAAGAACCCACTGTGATCACAACCAGGGCTCATTACATTCGCTTATCGTACAATAATGAATGAATGAAACACGCAGATAGACCCCCTTCCTCCTCCGACCATTGCTGTCCACCTCATCTTCATGCCATTCCTTCCTTTCTCTGCCCTTTCAACTGCGCTTTCAACTCTCTCATATACGTGTTAGCCTGTTCTTTTCCTCTCCCTTTTAATATGATCTAATTTCTAAAACATACAGTAAACACTTCTGGTCTCACCATTAGCCTCGGTATCTGAACCAGACGACCTGCTCTGCCGCAGTGGGTATTTTTTTGCTGTAGTGTTTGTCGCCCCCTGTTGGCTGCGTGTGATCCTGCGCCCGGATGAGAAGACGGACGCTGCGACTGCCGCTGCTGCTGCTGCCTCTGCCGCGGAATCCAGGCCCTCGTCAGGACCCACGGGTGTAGGAGAACTGCTCCTTGCTGAGCTGCAGTTATCTAGAAGGGGAGAGGAGAAGGAGAGGCTGCTTAATGATTTTCAGTGTAGTTTTACATAGAAAATTATAAATGAATACAATTAATTAGAATTTATAGTATGCATGAACATACAGAGTAAAGATTAATAAGCTGAGAAATGTACAAACTGATCGACTTTGGATACATTTAGCTGCTAAATTACTTAACTTTTAAATGCATTTCTTCCCCTTCACGGTGCATGAACTTGCAGCTATTTCATTTTTTTTTTCTACAAAAACTTTAAAATGTATTAAAGAGAGTGCATTAACATTATGGATTGACTTCTCAAAGCTGAGCAGTCTGGTGCTGAGCAACTGCATGCAAAAATGGTAAGAAGAAGATAGTTACTTGTTGCGAATGGCCTCAAAGGATGAGTGACTAATCCTGCCACAGAAAAGAAGTGTGAACTCCTGAATCCACTTCTTTTTCTGGCGAAAACTAGCGTCTGAGTTGTTACTAAGCCTGCATGAGCGCTACGACAGCACGGCCAACTTCTCTCGGTAACAAAAAGCAGAGGAAACAGTGTCGGCCTTTCTTTCTCTGCTGTAAATCCCCTCTGGCAGCCACAGCAGAAAGAGGTCACACAGGGGGTGGGAGTAGAGTTTATGTGTGTCTATGGTGGGGGAGGTCAGGCTGTCTGAACCCATTCATGCTTTGAGGCTGCCCATATATAATAGCTCCTGCTGAACTGTTGAAGTGAGGGGGGTTTGAAGTCTCTCTGTGGTTCCTGAGTGAAAGCACTGTTCCTTGTTCAAATGACATTGTACTCCATGTGGAACTGGCTGGCTTTCGTAATAAATATGTGTGAAACAATATGTATGATCATAATCATTTGAAAACAAAATGGCTGCCTGGCAAATGGGTTTAATTTACCTTTCACAACAAGATAAAGGGGCAAACAGGCTAGGAAATGCTTTGCTTAAGTTCTGACATACAGTGGTGTTGAATGGGTGTGAGGATATTCAACAGGATAACACCTGTTAAGGAGCAAACTTGCCTTGCCTTGAGGGTCTATTAATGATGACACAGTCAGAAAGGCTCCCAATTGCAGTTCAATGCTGATGTACTTTATAAGCAAATTAGGTGGGGTACAACAGCCCCAATGGCTTACTAAAACAAACAAAAAAAGGATCTTGAAAATTAGATAATAAACTGACAAATGGGTGCAGTCAAAAACTATTTGTTACAGCCTTAACTGTGCCACCTTCAGGCTGACCACCTACTCTAATATGGGTGTGGTGTGAGAAAAATGCAAAAAGGGGAGTAGGTCCAGGCAAGACTCCATGTTGAATATCCATAACAAAATGTAATAAAGCCATAAGACAAAGTGAATATCTTTAAGGGGAATTTATTTATTTATTTATTTATCGATTTATTTTTGCTTCACTCTGTAGGAAGGATTTGGGCTCCCACCACACACATGTATGAAGCTGTAAAAACTATATTGAGAGAACTAAAATGTTAGCATGCAGGCTGTGTCCTTATTTACTATGCTATAAAAGTCCCTCATATTGTTTCATATTTCACAAATTTTCAACCCAAGACATATATTGTTCTTGCCTAAGAATTATGGGATTATTGCATTGTTTATTTTGTTCTTCCCAAGTCGGATTCTTTCTGAAAATCGTTCAGTGTTTACCTTGTGAGCTCTGGCTGAGGCGCAGTGACGCGCGGGTCAGGCGCGTGCTGCTCCGCCTGCGCGCGCTCTCGGAAGCTTCGGTGTGTTCGAGGTCGGCGGAAAAATCCGAGTCCTCCGTCCCGTCCGAGCTGCTGCCAGCGGTCCTCTGGAAACGACAACACCAGTCATGGTTAATTCACAACAGTCTGGACTGTCACCAGACCGCAAAGAGACATTCTATAAGATTAATTTAGGTGCATATGTGTGGGCCTTTTTTCTTTACCAGCGGATAATCCAACAAAGATCCCATACTGGGGGAGGAGCGTCACCACCTCCACATCTTCTGCACCCTGTCTTGACTTGTCAATAAATACTCAAAATAAGCCTAGACTGCATCACCGCGGGTACACCATTAATTAAGCCGATTACATCTACTGTCAACCCCGACATCGCCTGAGCGCACCTTCCGTGTACGTTTCCAGTCAACAGTCAGTTAAGTAGACACATTTTTTTTTTTTTAAAAAGAAGACTGTCGCCAAGTGCATCTGATACCTGAGCAAAACAAATTCATTCAAATGTCCCATGAGCTGCTGGGTAATTAATCGAAATTACAGGCTGTCTCGCTGCCCGCCGCACGGAATGAATGGGGTGATGCTGAGGCGTATGGGCTCACCCTACACCACTAAACGTAAACCCTGCTGGGTGGGGGTGGGGTAAGGGAACTCAAGTACTAGCCAACATGACATTTGCATTGAGCAGATAACACACTGGGGCCCCTTCCATCTTTTGAAATAGCAACCTAAACATAGGGCTACCCACAATAGTAAAATATTCATTTATATCGTTTACTAATAATATGCACATTTTCCTGCATTTCTTTCGTTTCAGTTGTTCACAGTCCTATGTATTTATTATCAATTTTCTCCATACGTCACATTTAGTTTACAATGGGTTACCAAAGAAAACGACATGTAACAATACGATAGATCACACTTTGTCCAAGAAAGAAACAAAGGAAGAAAACACAGCAAAGACAATAAAAAGGTTCAACACCAATGAAAATTGCACTTCAATCATATACAGATACAATAGATAATAGAAAACACAAATCAAAACATAGTAAGAAAGTTTTAAACAACACAATTCCCTATGGCAGTGTGTACTGATTGGTGCTTTTATGTGTATTTATGGGGTATATGGGTAAAATAATTTTGGTAAAATCACTATTAGGCTACTTGGCTTTTAATACAATTTTTTTTTTTTTTAACTACATTTTAATAGACACTATAAGGTAGCAACAAACAGTATGCCGTGATGAAAAAACAAACATAACAAACAAAAACAGGAAAGATATCACTGTACACGCATGGACCTCAAGCGCACATAGAGGTGTGTATTTGACAACTTCACAACAAGACGCGATTCACCCAATTTACATACGACCAATTACATTGAGGAGGGGGCGGAGTTGAGAGGGCCAGTCCAATGAACACAACCCTCGTCCCGATTCGAACCAATCATATCGTTGTTTTGGTGCGGACGCTTCGTTCCAACCTCGCACTCAAAGAACAGCCTGTTCCTTTTTCATCAGTTACAGCAGCCGTTATCGACATTAACGGAGGTCAGCGCCTCCACCAGCTCGCAGAAATCCGATAAAAAAATCCCAAAAGCCCAAATTTACAAGAACTCGTATTACCAGGCATGTCCCAAACAAGCGACACCTGACCAACAACAACACGTTCTCGCAACTCAGCAACAACATTAGCTAGCGTAGCTTCAAGCACAACACAGAACACAGCTCAGTTGTGTGTTTCTACTGACATTAATATTCAGCACACATTTACAGCTTATTAACGGCATCTTGTAGAAGCGCATTTGAACTTGCAGGCAGCTGAAGTTTTTTCCTCAGAGTTAGATTTTTAGATGTACGTTAGCTAACATTAGCTATGACGTTATGTTTTGCGTCCGCTCTGCAGTCTGCTCCAACGGCTAAGTATGCAGCAAACACCTGCCTTACCTTTCTCCGGGGCATTTTCAGCGGTGGGACTGGTCGCCTCTGGCGGATTATTTGTCCGTACCTTGGGACCAGTGTATCCCAGGCTGTAATAATATTAACAACAACAAATGAACAGCTTTCGATATGAGCCAACTCAGCTGAAAAAGCGCATCAGTTTCTCTGCACTTCCTTGTGAGTACAGCGCAAGCGCTCGTTGGTTTTTGGGGTGCGTTGACAAAATGCCTCCGTGTGGAACATACAGTAGTAGTGGATCTTTGATTGAGATAATAGAAAAAAAAAATTGACAAGGGCGCAAATAGTCTAAACTTTTTGAATTGATAGTTACAATAGGTTAGTAACGAAAATATTAGCATAGTATAACTACTAGTTACATTTATTAAAACTCGTCAAGCGTTGCGCAACACGGAGCGGAATCCCCTGCTAAAAATAAAATATATCTAAAACTGTTTTCTGTAGCTTACAAAATCAGTCAACACTAAGTTTGTGTTGCTTTTGACAAATTTGCCTGGGGCTCTAATGAACCGCTTGGAAACTGCACACAACAACGGAAGTAGGCAGGAGTGAACGCTCTCGCTCTACGAATTCGTGTCTACAGCGCAAGTCTCAAGGGTTCTTAGTGGGAGGGAAGCTAGCACGTTGCATTTGACGTGTAGTGGTACTTCACTTTCCTTCCTGCTAGCAAATTCTCCGTAGTTTCTTGCTGGAAACAACCTTCAAAGTTAAAATTTTCACCGTGAACGCCACCCAGAAACGAACACAAGGCGCAGGGGAGATTTGCTTCCAATCTGACTTGTGACTATTATGGCTGGTAACACCATCAAGACAGTGCACGATATTTTTCAAAGCATGGAGTACGGACCAGCAGCAACTCCCAGCTATGCCACTGCACAGGTAAAGTTATCAACATAACTCACAACATTGAAGAAGTGACAGCCGTGGTTGACATAAAACTGTGTTTTGCTGCGTATCGGCAAATATTAGCTTGTTCTATTGCTCACTTAAGTTAGCCTATTCCTGTGAGACTGTTTGACCCTTGTGAAGTTCATTAACTCTTAGCTGACTGTAACTCACAAGGCTAACATGTGACTTGTGTACAGTTGTTGATTATGAAATGTCAAGGGTGCAGCCAGATGTTAGGACACACATTTCCATTTGAGGGAAATCTCACCCACTGATTTTTTTTTTTGTTGTTGTTGGATAATTTGGTCGCATTCATCCATCCATCAGAGTCAGATAGGAGCACTAGGGCTTGGATTGCTGGTGTTGGCTAGGATGAGATTCAGGGATGATTCAGATAATCCACCGGTTATTTAGATGTTTGTTTGTCTAGGATCAGACAAATGTTCAGATGTCACAGTGTCTTGGTAGATGTTCAATTTGATAAAATGGCTCCAAGGCCAAGATTGGTGCATAGTTGCCCTCATCCCTGCAGTTTCTCTTTCTGTTGTAAGGAGAGACTGACCTAAGGTCATCAAAGGAAGATGTAGCTGTGAAATATTACAGTGTGATATCAGAGGAGCTTTAGTCTGGCTGAATAGGTTGCCAGCTGAAGATGAGCGTGGTTATCCAAAGAGAGGGTCAACTCTGCACTTTGCTCTCCTGTCTGTAAATAGTTGACACACTGCCTGTCCTACCTGCCTTTTATCAGTGACCGTCCGGCAGAGGTGGTGTCTTCCTGACCAATAAACTGCCAGCATAGTTTTTGGGTCTGTTTCCTATAGAGTTCCACCCTGACACATTTAGAGGCATTATAGCAAGACATTTTCATTGTTTTGTCAATGGTAACTAGCAGTGTTATAAAAGTACCCAAATGTCATACTTGAGAAAAAGTAAAGTTATCATGTTAAAATATTAAGTTGGTAAAGATGAAAGTCACCCCATAAGAGTGATACTTGAGTCATCGTATACAGTATATGTAGATTAAAAGTAATTTTCTGGCAATACATGAAATTGAGCATCAAAAGTACAAGTTAAAAAACATATATTAACATGTAGACTGAATACTAGTAGTCAACTGATTATCAGTCTTGGCTGATTATTGGATATGATATTCACAATTTTTCTGATCAGTGCTTCAGTATTATTTTCCTTTGTTTGTATTGCTGGTAGAAAATAAATAAAACATGCTACTTTCTTGCATGCAACACGCAAAGTCGCTTTTGACTCAAGTTACTGAATAAATGTAGTGGAATAAAGATTTTAATATTTGCACCCAGAATCCTAGTGGAGTGGAAGTATAAAGTAGCAGAAAACCGAAATTCTCCAAACCGTCTATATGCCACAGAATTTCATGAAGGCAACAATCTGATCCCACTTGGGTCTTCATCAGGTCAGACTGTTTGAAACAGGTAAACCACGGCTGTGACGGCAGGTGTGCTTAACCATCCAAACTGTCCAGGATCATAAACATCCTGAACAATTAAATTAGCATTAAAGTACACAAGAAAAAGTATGTACAACAGAAATGTAAAAGTCATATACTGACGCTGCAGCCACATGTTATCCTTAGAGCTGGTTTTGGGCTTTCTCCATGTAAACTGTTACTCTCTCCTCTATCAGGCCTGGCTGGATCGCCATTCCCGTTCTCTGGGTCTGTTCATCGATGGCAAGTTTGTTTGTCCAGCAGACAGACAGAGGCGCCCCCTCACTGATTCTAAAGGTAAGTGCAGCCTGAGTTAGGAGCACAAGGAAAACCCACGCAGCTTAGACCCGCTTCTATTTCACCTTCATCACTAGGGCTGGGTATCACCAGGTACCTCGCGATACGATATTATCACAATATTTTGCCCACGATAACGATAATATCGCGATACAGCGATTCTGCGATAATCGATATATTGCAAAAAATGTCATCCACGATACATCACGATATCTGTGTCACTGAAGAAATTCATAATTTATTGACTGCACTGAATCCATTTCACAGGAATTACAAAACATTGTCAATCAATTTCACATGAATGACAGCCAAGTAAACAAAGAGTATATTGCACAGTGACTGTTCTTAACACAGACACTGACTACAACTGTCATTAAATATCTATATGTGTGGGTTTCAGAGCTACTTAAACCATTTTTTAAAATTTATTTGGTTGTATACCTATGTTTGAATAAAGATAAAGCTGTCCTCCGAAGAGGGGTGGTGGTGGTGGGCCAAAAAAAAAAAATAAAAAATGTAAAAAAAAAAAAAAATTTTTTTTTTTTTTTTTTCATTTTTAAATATCGATATTTGGCACCAGTGTATCGATAACGTACCTCAAGACGAAATATCGCGATATATCGTAGAATCGATATTTTGGCACACCCCTATTCATCACCCCCTTCTGTTTAAAGTAGGGCTGAACGATATGACCTTAGAATTGTATCATAATATCTTGGGGCCGTATCTCAATGCACGATATATCCTGTATGTTAATGTTATTGCCCAGCCCTCAGATTATTTAAAAACACTGACCACATTTATGTTTTTTCACTCCTTTTGGTCTCCAGGTGTTGACGTGTGCAGCACGGTGTGCGCTGTGGAGGACGACATTTCCCAGTGCGCCTCCTCCGCGCTGAACGGCTTCAAGGCCTGGAGTGTCCTGAGCTGCTACCAGAGGGCCAAAGTGCTGCTCAGGTAACCTCGCCTTTACACACCTCAGGAGCCTCAGCACCAACTGTACCCCTGTCCTAATGTGGAGATCAACTTATGTGTTACCTGGCCTCCACTAACAGGTTGGTGAGCGTTCTCGGGCAGCACGGCCAGTGTGTGTCGGAGCTGTGTGAGCTGTGTGGGGCCTCCTGCTCGTCCTCCACCCTCATCAGACAGCTGCAGTACTACAGCAGTTGGGCTCAGCTCAGAGACACTCTCATCACCAACTGGACACCACTGGGTGAGGTTAAAGCAGGAGTGTTTACAATTTGGATGTAATATTTAGTATGTTTGTTATGTTTTTGACTCATTTGTTTTTCCTGTTTTCCAGGTGTGGTGGCAGTGGTTGTCTCTGATGACTGCTCTCTTTATTCCCTCATGCTCAAAGTCTTACCAGCACTGGCCATGGGTAACACACACGCAGACACTTTACTAATTAGATACACACTGGAAAAAGTTCCTTTTCTAATGGACACTAATGGTTACTTTCATTAACAATTAAAGGGCTTTATCAATTTATCATTTGATCATTTTGTTTTTGGGTGTATAAAACAACAGAAAACAATCACCTGTTGTCCAAGATGAAGTCAGCAAAAAACATGTTTTGTACAACCAACACTCCAAACTTGAAACTGCTTGAAATTACCAAAATATTTTCCAATCGACTGACTGATACACTGGCTAATTGTGGCAGCTCTGATCAAATCCAAATTCCTCATTTGCTTGTGTTTATCCAAAATCGTTCTGTGAGGTGTTTGTGAGTTAAAATTGAATCTGCCTTCCTCTAGGCAACTCCGTCATCATCGTCCCTGGTCTGAACACAGCCCCTCCGGCGCTCCTGTTGGCGCAGCTTTTTATAGGAGCAGGACTTCCTGCCGGGGCTCTTAATGTTTTAACAGGAAGTGACATGTCACTGTGTGCCAAAGTGGCTCAGAACCCGAACATCAGCCATGTCACCTACAGCGGCAACAAGCAGGTGTGTGTGAGAAGGTTGTTTGAGTGCCTTTCTGTACATTTATCATATAAAGCCGTCATCACTGTTTTGAACATGAGCAATATTGACTAAATCATTATGCCACTGTTACTGATCTCTGTCAGGATGGGGTGATGCTGTGCAAGGCCACCGCAGGGATGGGCGTTCCACTCTCTGTCTCCCCCTGCATCGGCGCTACGTGTCCCTTCATCATCTTCGAGTCAGCTGACATTGACAGCGCAGTGGATGAAGTGATAGAGACTGCCTTCAAGAAGAAAAGAGAGGTGACGTACGCAAATAAGTGTGACGTGCCATTCTGTCAGACCACCGTGTCTTTAACTGTCCTCTCTTTCTCCCTCCCCTCAGGTCCACTGGGTGCTGTGTGTGCAGGAGAGCATTGTGGACAGTGTTGTGACCCGTCTCAAGCTCCGTATGGCAGGGATGAAGTGTGTGGCCCTGCGCAGTGATGGAGACAGGGTCCTGGTGGATGCTGCCATCCAAGAAGCTCAGCAGCAGGGGGCCACGGTAAATCAGAACCACCTATTTTGGCTTTTTTTATGTCTTTGGTCATAGACGGCCACTCTCACATTCCCTGGATTTCTTGATTATGCAAGGCAGCGTGATATGCATCATGTCCACGTTACGTACATGTGCTTCTGGCCGTCAACAGCGGTAGAGCAATTGAGAGAACTGTGGGGCTAGCTATTCAGCTGACGCTAACTTTCCTCATAATACTACACCAGCCAGTGCACATACGGTTAATCATCTCTATGCTGCTGCTGTAGTAGAACTGTAGAAACTCTTGTAACACCGGGTAAAACATTTTAGCTAAGACTTCAAAAGTTAGCCATGTATCGTTCTCCACAATGTTACCTTTATCTGGAAGTGAACGTCTCTTGTCTTCATAAGGACCACAGAGGTACTGGCTTCGACCCAGCGCTGTCCTTAATATTTTGTTTTTGTAGTGATTTAATGTCTCCTTTCTTAAAATGTCACATAAAATAGACTATATTGCTTTATGTAGTGTTAGCTTGCTAACTTAGTTAGTACTATTGGTGGCTAAAATGCTTTAGCTGCCGTTACAAGAGTTTATGCAGTGATAAGTCAGCAGTGTGCATTTTATCGATTATTACAGTCATGTGCACCTGCTGACATTTTTGTATAACAAATGTTAGTGTCAGCCGAGGGAGTTGGCTGAAAAAGCTGGAAACGAAGTGAGAGAAATGGGTAATATTGTCGGGGAAAATGGAGAATAGTTGTAAATGATAAAGTCAAAATGTAGACAAAGGAAGAAATTGGAAAAACAGTAATGAGCTGTAACCAACAGGTGGTTGGATTTCTTACATAGTCACTGAAAAAGTTATTTTTTTCTCTCTGGTCTCCAGTTGATTCAGCCCTGCAGTGTCCCCCCGTCGGGTGCCCAGTACCCTCCAACGGTCCTCTGTGGGGCGGCCCCCTCCTCTCCGTTTGTGGTCTGCCCCGCCCCTGGACCACTGCTGCCTCTCATGACCTTTAGAACCCACACAGAAGGAGTGACCATCGGTAACGCAGCGTCTGTGGATGTAGATGCATGACTGTAGACAGATTTTGAACAGTTACTTTTTGATGAGAACAGCTCTCTTAAAAAAACTGAAAGTTCATTTTCAGTCTTTAGATGCTGTGTTTGAGACTTGTTAAAGATATAATGTAGCACTTTGTCATCATTAGCTCATTATCACAGCGACTGGGATAAATTTGGATTCAAGGTATGAGGTTGCGGTTGACTCTCCATTGCCTTTAACATTTTTTTTTAAATGGTTGAACAGTTGATGAAACTGTTTTTATGGGATTTTATATTTTATGATATCAGATGCCGACTTGAACCATAGTAACATTCTTTCTTCTGCACAGGAAACCACACTCCTCACGGCCAGGCCGCCTCCATCTGGACTGAAGACCTCACGCTGGCACTGGAGACAGCCAGGAGGTGCACACACTTGCACACTTACACATGTCTTCTTTTCATTTTCCTCCCCTTTCCCTTCTTCTCTTTATTTTCCATCTTCCACTTACTTTTCTTGTACATTTATTTGCTTGTCCTCTTCAAAATCACTTCATCATCATCTTACTTTTTTTTCCCCCAATGATGGCTACACTCAGTTTACATGAGACACTTCCAGGGCTCTGATATGGTGTATGGTCACTAACATTGCTTACTGCAATGGAGCCGAACCCCTTGCTAGTGTTATTCTTTCCACCGGTGTGTTTCCTGCTGTGAAAAGTTCAAATGTCTTCGGTGAATAGGGTGTTTTACTTTACTCATTTGCCTCTCTCCTCAGTCTGTCAGTTGGCTCTGTGTGGGTGAATTCCCACTCTGTGTCTGACCCCTGTATGCCGGTCTCTGGTCACAAAGACAGCGGCACCTGCACCGATGGAGGACAGGAGGTAGGTTTTTAGTAGTTCATCACACTGTAGCATATGACACATGTATATGAAGGAGTAAATGTAGTGAGCAATTTATTACCATTTTAGTAATCTTTTGTCCCAGAAATATCTACTCGAAGATTGACGAGAGAGTTAAATAGCTATACTTGGTGTATTTAACTTAAGTATTTTCATTAATTATCCTAAATTAGCAGCTTTTTTTTATATTACACATTTGAAGCGGTTTGTTGACAAGGGAAACTGAATATAAACTGTCCATGTTGCTCCTTTTTAAATTACATGAATTGATATATCAGTGTTAATTGATTTATATTCAACAGCCAGCCATGTTTGATCTGGCCCCAATTTTATCAATGGTTCGTTGACACTCAGTAGTCCATCTCACCGAGTGGAGATATCGTCACCGTCAGAAATTCCTGAGACCTCAGAACCCAGGATGACAACTGGAAGGCTGCTGTAATCATCCTCGTAATTAGAGTCGAACCAATACGACACAAACGCCGTATTAAACAACTGTCTGATAACCTTTAGCTACATTTAGTCAGTTTTGGGGCCCTTTACACACCAGCCACTGCAGGGATAATGCATAACCCAACAGTTAATAACCACCATTTAGATTCTTGTACTGTATGTTGACCTCCTTTCTGCTTTCTTCAGGGTCTGTACCAGTTCCTGCGTCTGCGCTCTTCTCCTCCTCCTCTCCCTCGCTCCTCCCCTGTCTCTATGGACTACTCAAACTTTGGAACAGCAGCGTGCCCGGCTATCATTCCTGATGATTCAGACCCCGCCAGGTGGGCTTGTAATGCTCTCTTTACTTTAAG
Organism: Sparus aurata; assembly: GCF_900880675.1. NCBI lineage: Eukaryota > Metazoa > Chordata > Actinopteri > Spariformes > Sparidae > Sparus > Sparus aurata. The sequence continues at coordinate 5,732,153 of NC_044209.1, read as the reverse complement.
TCATGTTGACAAGGTATTGCAAGACATCATAGCTGTTTGAGACCCATGCGATTAATTCCTCTTAAGTGTTTATTAGCTTTATACGTAGTAATACACGCGGGGTCAAGGAGATGATTTTCTCAGCTTTTGTCAATTCTACCCATTTATCTGTCCACGTGCATCACTCCCTTCCACCCTTTTCTCTTCTCAGTGCTCCTAAGCCCTACCCGCAATTTGTCGGGGGTAAAGCGTGTAAATCAGTGTCTGGCTGCAGTCTGGCTGTGCAGTCCCCAGGGGGCAGCGGTGTGTTAGCCTATTGTCCAGATGGAGGCAAGAAAGATGTCCGTAACGCTGTGGAGGCTGCTATCAAAGTCCAGCCTGGGTGAGTGCTTTGCCACACGGACATACACAAACTATAGCAAGTCAGACGATCAAAGTCCAACCGAAAAGCTGAAACAAGTGCAGGTTGTGTTTTCAAAGTCACAAAACCCAGACCTAGATAACATGCATTTATTGTGCAGCATTATATAGGAAGTGGTGAGATATCCGCAGTGGTTTAAAGCATGATTCGCTCACCACACGAACTCAACAGAAAACTCCATCTAATGTGGATTGCTCACGTTGGGCAAATTATCTTATCCACTCCGGAGGTATCAGTCAGTATCAGCGCCAGTGATCCTCCAATAGGTCAAATCAGTGCTTACTTGAGGATCGGTCGGTCATTTTGACCACAGTTTATCATTATCTCCTTCATTTGAGAGCAAATTAGACGTGTAGTTCTCACATTCCATGCCAAGGGCCTTCCCCTAACAACCCCAAAAAATACCTCTTCTTCTTACTCATAGATTGCTCACTGTGAACTCGTCAGCAAAGAGATTTGTTCAGTTTGGCCCAGGCTTAAAGCCCCTCCCCCTTTTTCCTAGCTAAAATGTAACCCCTGCTGATAAAGCTTGACAGAGCTTTAAAACTTTTCCGACGTGAAGTTTAACCATTATCAAGGACATGCAGGCGTTCACACTCTCGCAGCGACACTCATGTTTACAATCCAGATGGATTGCAAGGTATTTCACAACACAGTGAGCTGTGTGTGTTTGTCACCAGTCAAGGTTGAACTTGGTGCAAATCTGCTGAGTCATACACAGTGTGAAGTACATGAGTGTCAATCAGAGTTTAATTACTTTAAAATCCAATAAACACGCAGCTCTTTTTGTTAATACATACAAACCATTAAAGGATTGGAAAAGTTCATAACATTTTTCCTGCAGAACATTCAAACAGTTTAAATATCTTTACCAAAATAATAGAATGCAGTATGACAACTAAATGGTCACACATTTCTTTAAACATCCTTCCCCTCCTCTAGCTGGATGAAGAAGAGCCCCTCTGCACGAGCTCAGTCACTCTACTCTCTCGCTAAGGGTCTGGAGGCAAAGAGGCGGGATATAGCCGCGTCAATCAACGTCCAGACCGGTCTTTCAATGGACGAGGCTGAGAAGGAGGTGGAGCTCGGCATAGCCAGGCTCAGTGATTGGGCGGCTTACTGCGACAAAGTCCAAGGTGGAGCTCTGGTGAGGCTTTTTGTAATATAATACAAAATGAACAAATTAAGTGATGGTCAGGAAGATTAGTAACAATGGCTGACATCTTGTTGTGTCCATCTTCTTCAGCCTATGCCACAATCCGGCTCTGCTCTGTCCTTCCCCGAAGCCCTGGGAGTTTTGGGGGTTGTCCTCCCTGACAAGAATCCCCTCCTCTCCATGGTAACGCTTCTTGGGGCAGCCATTGCGACAGGCAATGCCGTTGTCATGGTTCCGTGTCAGAAGTATCCACTACCAGCTTTGGCATTCATTCAGGTAAGTGTTAGAGGGAAGGCCATCTGCACTTTTCAACACAAAAGTTAGAAAATGCGTCACAATAAAACCATCAAGTGCTCAGTCTCTGAACATTTAGAAGACACTGGTTTAAGTTACTATACAGACACAACATTTTGGAAATGTATTATAGATGCCTTTCTTGTAGGGGATGCCTGTAGGGAATAACTAAAACTTTATATTGAATTTGAAACACCACCAGCAGCTAGTGTAGAGTGTTAAACACTGGAGTAATAAGCTTCCTGGAGTCTGACCTTGTAAGAAGGTGTGAAGGTTGGCTGCTGTATAGGAATTACAACAATCAAGTTGTGGTGACACGAGAGCATTTATCAATTTCTCAGCTCTTTCAAAGGATGAAATGCTATAACTGACAATTATTGGGACACAAAGTCTGTCATAAAGTGCAGTTTTATCTGTCTGTTTTATTATGAAGCAACTAATAATATTCGGACATCAATATGGACTCAGTTAACTGCAAGTCACCACAGTCCCCAATCCTAGATAAACTTAAACATCTGCTAGAGATGGATTTTTATTTTTATTTTTAAATGAATCTGCATCAAATTGTGCTTACTTGTAGATACCAGCTACCTAAAAACATCTGTGTTTTTCATCAAGATCCTTGCATTATTGTTTGAGAAATAAACAAAAATGTTGAAAAATATCTAGCAGCGTTTAGAAAGTGAGAAAGAATTCACTGGATCAGCCCATTTATCCAGATCCACATCGGAATTTAATAGAGTTTATTCTAGGCCGAGATGGATAACATCCTTTGCAGAGATAATAAAATAGTGCCAAAAACAGACTCCTGAGGTGCGCCGCATTCCAAAAGAGCTGCAGCAGACATGTTGCCAACCTGCACTGACAGCAGTGTACTTGTCTATCTGTAAACACTCATTTCATCTTTAAGTCCCATTTCCTCATCTTCCTCCTCAGGTGCTCCAATCTTCAGACCTGCCAGCAGGTTTGGTAAATATCATTTCAGGAGGCAGAGACCAGATGACAGTGGCTCTGGCTAATCACAGTGTCATCAAGGCCATCTGGTACTGGGGCAGCGCTGAGGTAAGGACTAAACACCAGCACATACAGCAGGGTTCAGATTTTGTCAGAAAGGCACCCTGAAAGCAGGATTCTATCAACAATACCCAGGACACTTAAAAACAGACTACCATGTACAATCATCTTCACCACTGCTGTCTGATTTCCCACCATAGGGCTGTCAGTACCTCCAGCACACCTGCACCAGTCCTTTGAAAACCCTGAGGCTCTTCTGCCAGAAGGATGAGGAGGGGAAAGATGAAGGAAAAGACTGGACTCAGTCTCACCCCTCATTCATGGAAGAGATGTGGAGAAACGCTGTCCAGTGGAAGAGTGTCTGGATACCTACTGCATAAGAAGACCGAGAGAGGGAAAATAAAAGATGGTGACAAGAAAGATGTAAGGGGGGGGAAGAGTTGCAGATATTCGCTGTTTCAACATCAGCATGTAAATAACTGCATGATGTAGATTTAAACAGAAGGAGCAAAGATTAGCTGTGACTGTAAATCATGAGGTATTGGCGAAATTAATAGTGAACGGACAACGATTAATAATAACAAGTAGTTAACTGTTTGTGAAGCTCCTGCCTCCATAGTTACTGTTGCCACACATGTATAATGCCTTCCATGGTTTTAACATAATGACTCTGGCCACTTGTTGCTACAATTAACAAAGTGTGTATTCTGATACATAATAAAGTGAAGGCCAGGATTTGTTTAGCAGCCTTTGAGCGATTGAGAATAATGAAAAAGTTAGAGATAAAAACGTATAACATATATACATGTATACACATAACAGCCCTAATTTTTAGTCTGGGTTCGATTTTGCAAAAAAAAAAAAAAAACAAACATACAAATGATAAAGCACTTAAACTAGACGGGAGATTTTGAAAGTATTAGGCAAAATGTCTTAAACTTACCATGATGAAGGTCGTATGTTAGCAGCACTATTGATGTATTAAAGTGGGATAAAAAACAAACTGACAGTGATATTAAAAATCTACAAGGGGGACACTGTCATATCATATTGGTTCTTTACGATGAAGACAGCCATTCTGCAATCGTATAAACGATACCTTGTGACTTTCTACCTCTATCCTATTGCCATTTACTCTTTAGTTACATTTGTTTTTCCGGGCAGACTTGCGGGTATCAGAGCCCTGAAGTGGTATTCAGAAAGCTACAGATGTTTTCAAAGTGCCACAAAGAAAAATGGTTAAATCTGTAATCGTTGAAATAAAATATATAAGTTGGAGTTTCAGTGTTTAACTATTTTTTTTTTTACTACAAAAACATCACCTTTGCAATATACGACTTGAAACCTGTTCTGCCTTAGATTTCTATCAATAACTGAACGAACACCAATCAATGATGTGTGAACTCAATCCAAATATGCCAATCAAGTGTACTGTATATCTGTATCACTGTAGGTACACTTAGTGCAAACATTCCTAGTAAAATCTAGTTTGTTTCCATGTTCAAGTTAACATTGTAAAAAATATCAAATCTGTGTGTTTTTTTCCAGAGTATGACACTGTGAGTATCACTGTCTTAAAGCCCAAATAAAAAATGTGATCATTTAATTAATTTATACACTCTATTGTCTTTTTTTTAAAGTCTTTACATCATTGGTGATCCCTTAATGATCCCTTAATAATTTGTTGGGATGTAAACCCAAATACCTGCAAAACAAATGAAGTCCTGGTCCGATTTATTATGTGTTTAGTGCTAATTAGCAAATGATTGCTAACATGCGTCACTCAGATATTGAACGTGGTGAACATCATACCGTCTAAACAGCATTTTAGCATTTCCAATTTGACAATGCTAGAATGCTAACATTAGCATTAGCTCAACGCACCACTCAGAGAGCCATGGTTGACTATTGAAGTCTGCGCTTGCAGAGTAGTTTTGATTTACAGATTTATCCAGTAATTGGTTGATGAGTAATTGGCCTACACTGCTGTTAGTGTTGACATTTTCACTCAAACAGGGGTGTTGCATTTCAGATGCCACATTGCATTGTAGTCATTTCAGAAAGAAAAACATTAACAGGGGAAAGTAAAAGTCAGACAGACTTGTGACCCAAATCACTGATATCCAAAATATGAAGAAGCCAAACTTATTATCATGTTTAATGTCAATTTATCAGAGTCTTCTGTCTTTCATGTCTAGAACCTCTGGCAGGTGATAAAATAACTAATGGAAAGAGTTGAGAAATGTATCTGCTTAATGGTTTTTCAATTAATTTCAATGTAGCCAATTGTATAACTATTACTAGGTATTACTAACATACTGAAATATTCAAATACGTGGATTGTAGTGATGGGCCTGCTCACACTGGTTAAAGAATACATGGTCAGTAACTCTTAGTTAAAGGTTCCCTTTTTAATTGGGTTCCTTTTTTTTTATTCTCTCAAACTGGTTCCAGCCAGCCGAGCACTGCGGTAGACTTCCAGACATCTCCCTGGTCACAAGACTCCTCCCACCCACTGTCACCCTAACCAAAGCAGAAGAAAGAAACAGGAAGGGTTGCCTTTAAACTGGGGAAATGCTGAGTCACAACAATGACACAGCAAAATCTTCAGTTGAACCTGGCACAACTTTTGACACAAGACCGGCAACTCATGTCGCATGACACAGCACAAAATAAGGATTGGCACTGTCTAAATTACACTTTGCAAGAATGAGAAAATAAGATGTAAAGTGAGTACAGACACACATATTATGATGAAATGGTGTGTGCTGAAATCATTTAAGCGCTTATCTTGCTGAGGTTCCAAATTATGTTTAATTGCTCCCTGGTTTATGTAAAATCCAGTAAACGCACATCAGGTTAATGTTACACTGAGGAGAAACATGGGTAGGAGTAGGATAAGATGAGATGACAGCAGTGTTTCTTGACCTCCTCACCAGACCTTGACAAATACAGAGAGACGCACCCAAAATATCTTTAAAGGATAAATTCACCCCCCCAAAAAATTCAGTAGTTTACTGGTAATTTACCCCCATGCAGATGCAAAATTGGCTGATGTTTTTGTAGTCCACAAAACATTTCAGAGGCTTCACAGCAAAACAGTATTGTCCTCAAAACTAAAGCTGACATTATATACAACCTTTTTAAAGCTGAAGTCTTCTACCAAGCGTTAGTGTCAGCGCATAACCTGTCCTGTTTTTATAATTCTATAGAAAGTACCTCTCCCAAAGGTCAGGATTGTGTTACATAATCAGACAGTTGTTATCAACAACACAGACATGCCTGCAATGAAGTGGTGATGTGAAGCTTGTAGCTCTCGTTAAAAGTGTGTGTGACTTTTTCTTTAATAGTGTTGACATTTTTCCAATACAAGTCCCCTTAAACAGAATTGAATTAACAGTCCAGGTAAGATTTAATTTAATTGTTGACGTGCCAGGAAGTGGTGAGATACAGAGAATAGCGTTATGTAAATAGAAGCACTCTCCATGTGTTAAGCTCGGGTGCTGAACAAAGCACCGATCCAGACTGACAGGCCCTTAAAGTGCACCTGGGCTGGGCTCTTTAAACACGGCATAGCTAGACAAGTGGAAAACTACTGGCTCACAGTGCTGATTCAGTTTATTATAGTCTTATAGGGGGGAATCAAGTTTATATGGACACAGACCTCTACTGCGATCTGTGTGTTTTTTAACCATATTTAATAGCAATTTGGCTAATCATTAACACAACATGTTTACTCTTCAAAAGTCAGTTCTATACAAACAGTACATACCCTACAATTCGCCCTACAGTCTACGATCTAAACCATCCTTTTCAGGTAGAATAAATGTCACTGATCTGGGTCTTATGGTGACCAAATTAGAGGATAACGTTTTACCCCAAAGCTTAATTATTAAATACAAAGTACGAATTTATAGCACACTTCCATCCATCCATTTTCAGCTTATGCTGTTTCATAAAAGGGGTGTCTCTGAATAGAGTCCCATTGCAACAGGACTGAGACACTTTGTAGCAGTTTAATACAAAAAGCAACTTTGCTCACAAACACGTTGGGAATACAGCCCTTTCTTTTTTTTTTCAGCGATGAAACACATTGTTCAGACTCAGTAGTGTCTCGCAACAGTGCTGTGGTATTGAGTAATGCAATAAAAACCACCTTGGTCGAAAACACGTTATCAGCAGTTTTTAGGTGTCACCATGGTGTATTTATGAGGTAAAACAAGTTCAAGTGACTAATCACCATGTTCTATAGATTGCCTTTCGTGTTCAGAAGTTATTTAATGATGTTTATCATTCGCAGTTCTTTGTTCATGTTTTTAACAGAAATTTGGACATAATTCTTTATGTCAATATGGCATAAAGTTTATGTTTATAGGTGTATACTATTTTTGTGAAACAAAGGGAAAATGGCAACTTCACAACTTTCATGCACATACTGTAAATTACACACTTAGAATTGTTAGTTATTGAACTCAAATGTGAACACAGATATGATGCAGTTTATTGTCTCTTCAAATAAAAAATGTGCCGAGTCACTGTAGGTGTGCGGGTGCCGCCATAAATCAATGAAACATTAAACCAAAATCTATGAGAATACCATGAATAAGCAGGAAAAAAAAATGCAACCTCACCCTTTACTTCACACTGCAGGACAGCCACCGTCATGTGCTCCCCGATTGGCGGAAATATACACACTGACGTTACGTCTGTCACGAGGTTTGCTCCGGGGTATAAATACAAGGAGCGACCCCACTGCCATTTCACAACAGGGAAGAAACGCCGAGGAGTTCTTGCTTCAACAGTGTTTGAACGGAACTTCTTTCTTCGTCCCTCTTTTCGCTCAGCTCGTCTACATTCCACGAGAAGCCTTCCATACTTGAACACTACTGAAAAAAACAAAATCGCCGTTAAGCTATTTTTGTACCGTTTTGTTAAGAAAAAGCACCAGAAACGCCAGCCAAAATGGAGTCCCAAGTGCGTCAGAACTACCACCGCGACTGCGAGGCTGCAATCAACCGGATGGTCAACATGGAGCTGTTTGCCTCCTACACCTACACTTCTATGGTGAGAAACAACATTCAGAATACTGTTTTTAATAGCTTACACATGGATGCATGCGTATTTTATCTTTGTACTGTGTGTTGTCGTGATAGTTCATCCTCTACCCACATTATCTGACATTATTCATGTTAAAACGAATATTATGACGTAAAATGCTGCGTATTGTGTATACATTATTGGTGTATTGCTGTTACTTATTGCAGCAATTCAATAGTAGCTAGTTCCCTGGATGTTTATCAGTGATTGGCAGGTTGCTCGACAAGAATTGTGGCAGCCCTGACTAAAGTGCTGTGTCATGCTTATGCTGCATGTGTTTACACCCCCTCATCTCCTAACCCAGTGCTTATCAGTGTCCAAAGCTACTAGGAATCATGACTCAGTGTGACTGGTCACCGTCTGGCTGCATAACCACTGTTTTGTAACTCTTCTGTTTTGGGCCAAATAATGATGGGTACCTTCTCCTCCTAATAACTGCTTTTGTCCTCCTGTCTCTCCCCCTCCACAGGCCTTTTACTTCTCCCGTGACGATGTGGCCCTTGGAGGCTTCTCCCACTTTTTCAAGGAGAACAGTGATGAGGAGAGGGAGCACGCCGAGAAGCTGCTGTCCTTCCAGAACAAGAGGGGAGGACGCATCTTCCTCCAGGATGTCAAGGTTGGTACTTGGTGGAGAATTGGTCCTGTCTGGACATGTCTTACCACACCCAATGCGTATAGTACAGATGGAATTGACTCCACCAATTATTAAATTCTATGAAAGTTGTACAATCATACAGCATTATGTTCGGCATCTATATTAGACTGATATTTATCTTGGCTCTAATTTTAGTAGCAGTCTACTTGGCTGCTATTACAGCTCATGCTTTCTTAAATCATGCCTGAATTAAACCTCTTTTCCTCGCTGTTTAAATACCGGAGTTAGTCCTCTGAGCTTGTAATGATACAGAGGGTGATAAATGGCAGTAGTAGTTGTACTGGTGACTCATACTATTGTGCTCTGTGTACACAAGACTTAATATGAGTGTTCAGTCTACTATAATTGAATGTTTCTCTTCTGTAGAAACCAGAGCGTGATGAGTGGGGGAGTGGGCTGGAGGCCATGCAGTGCGCCCTGCAGCTGGAGAAGAACGTCAACCAGGCTCTGCTGGACCTGCACAAGCTGGCCTCTGACCACGTAGATCCTCATGTAAGTAGTTTGAAGATTCTATTAATGCTGCAACGATGCTCTAGAGATACTTGCCCTTTACCAAATCTAACATTTTGTTCTTTGATCGTGTCCTCAGCTGTGTGACTTCCTGGAGACCCATTACCTGAACGAGCAGGTGGAGGCCATCAAGAAGCTGGGCGACCACATCACCAACCTCACCCGCATGGATGCCCACACCAACAAGATGGCAGAGTACCTGTTTGACAAGCACACCCTGGGGAACAAGAGCTAAACAAAAACCCCAGGAACGAGCCTGTTTAAAATTCTACACACAGGCTTTAAATGGAAAAACGCCTCCAGCTGTTCATTCGCTGAGTGCATTGTAATGATGTAATCTGCTTGATCTTTTACGTGAAGCTCTAGTATGTCATGGTGGTGTCACTGCTTTTAAATGTCATAGAAGGACGGATGGATGTTTAGACTCGAGAGTTTGGACTGGGGTTGTCATTTTGCTGTTTTCTGACTGCTGTCTAGTTCACCCCCTTTTGACATTTCTAACACTTGTGGCAATGTTTCTGATCTGTTTTCTAATCTGAATAAACATTTTGAGCTGGACTCTGGTGTCTGTCTGCATCTGTCAAATGACCTGTTCATCGTGACCTTAGGGTGCAGGGTAATGTTTACAACAATAAATCCAAACCAGAAGGCTGGCCTGGACATTTTGACTGTAGTGTACATCTTAAAACTGAATTGGTTAAAAAGCTGGGTCTTATAAGACAAAATCTGTAGAATGATATGACCATTAGCTAAAAAGCTAATGAATCAAAGATTACACTTTGCCATAATATGCTCATTAATAACAGCTCTTCATATTGTTAGGGAAAATTGGCATTCTTATCCAGACATTAACATCTGTTCAACATACGTATGACCTCCTATTGTATGGCAACAGACTGACCAGGGAGAATCATAACCCCAATATATCACCAAGCCGTGCCATTTTAAGTCACAAGAACCTCATTTTCTGGTTTTCTATTTGTCCCGGAGGATCACACCCTATCAGCAGAACGTGTGATGGTACCGTTTTGACCCAAGGCCACATTTTCTTTAACTGAACACACAAAAGATTGTTAAAAACAACACTTCACCAGTTCATTGCTGACTGTCATTGTTCCAGACATTACGTTGGTGATTAAGAGCTTAAATGACAGGTTTTGAGAAGCCTGCATCGTCTTCAAGCATACAATTGTTTTCAGCTTGGACGGACTGTTATCAGCTAAGATCACCCCTCAATTTAACTGAGCAGTTTCTCTTATTTCTAACCAAAAATGTAAACTTGGCTGTTTTGGAAGACGTCCACAGATCTGGGGTAAAAGAGAGGCCACAGTGTAGAGAGATTCTTTTTACTTGTAAAGGTCATGCATTGAAATTAAGCAAAAGTGCACAAGTCACAATACATCTCAAGTATGAAAGTAGAAGAAAATGCAGAATGGTCAATTTCAACATTACTATCATGTTCAGTTAATGAAGGTGGTTCATTCCCCATATGATTTATACAGACTTATATTATCTTGACTATTAACACAACTTATATGTTTATATCTTATATGTATTACCCCACTGATGCACAACACAAGTCAAAAATGAGACGGCCAAGTTTTTATTTTATAGCTGTAAAGTAAACTTATGTCACCATCATTATCCCAAGTGCAGGACAGTTCTCAATTAACTTGTTTTTGATCATAGCAAATCCTTTTTTTTTTTTTACTTTTTCCAGTTTATTTTTATTTATAATGGCACAGAAAGAGAAAACTGATAGCTGCAGACAGACAGCAGTTAATATGGTTAATGAATAAACTCCCCAGATAGCGTGGTCAGGTTTGGTCTCCTAGTTATTGACTTGACATTAATGTTATGACTCTGACCGTTGATACCCTGACCCTGTATGACCCTGATATCACAGTATACTAACGAAAATTCCACTCCAAACTAAATTGAGAAACACATAATTAACATAAAGAACAACAAACTACACACAGCACAATGTCACCGGTGAAACTAAAGCTAATCATACGGCTGTCAGTTCAGTAACATGGCCTCTGGGGAAGAAAACACTTTCACTCGGTGGGAATTTCAACATTATTTTGTCTTCAAAGCAGAAAACAACAACATATCGAAATACACAGCGACTTACACTTTTTCTCTTGCCTTTATTAGAATATCTGGTATTGAGGTATTAAAAGAAACGGAAAATAATCAAATACCATTACTTTAAAATTGTGAAACTTCGGTTATGTTACTGACTACAATATGTAACTGGTATTTAGTAACTATATCAGAATACATTATTAAAGCAACTCTCCCAACTCTGTCCATGACATAATTGGAAGATATTTTTTTTTACTCATAATAAAAAAAATCATGGCCACATATTATAAAAACAGTATGAGTAATACAATATGAAAAAAACAAACATCTAAATAAATTCAGAAATCAATCATCTGGGCACGTGCCTAAGAAGCTTGAATGGGCATGAAACCTTTGAGGTAACCCACTCAGTGAGGCGCCTATGTATATGTCTATGGAGGAACCCACCTTTGGGTGGGCAGGTGTTTCCACCCGGAAGGTGAATCAGTCAGTCGCTGATGCTGCTGTAAGATTCAATAAGGAGATCATTCATTATTTGCTTGTACATAGTTGAGACTCTGCATTGACCGCATGTGCTGAGTGAACCTGCACATGACATCATTGATCAAAAGTCCTTTAACAGACTTTATTGATGGGATTTGTGAACAAACTGAAGGTTGAAATCACTGATGAACAAACACTGCCAAAATCTTTTCTTCATGTCTTTGTTCCAGGGAATCATACAGAGCTGATGGAGGGGATGTGAAACCGACATGGGAGTATAAGTGAGGAAGTTCTCTTCCCGAAACAACACAAAGTTCAGCGTTCATGTTCAGAGCAGAGGAGCACGTGTCATTCAGTCACTGACTGACACTACAACAGCTTTGTCACAGCAATGTGATCGTTTTACAACTAACATTTTCTTAGACAAGAAAGAGGATTTATTACACAGACATACTTTTTAAAAAAAAAAAAAAAAGTCAAATGTTAAGCTGAGTCCCAGCACACGTGAGACAACATATATTGTGTAGGTGTGGATGCAGTACGGTGTAAGAGAGGACTGACAGTGACTCTTGTTGCACAGAAACATTCACAGCTACCACCATGTGAGCCTGCTTGCTTTATGTCAGCACATCCGTTATATAAAAACCACATTAAACCTTCACGCGGGTACAATAACGAAACATCACAGCATTGATACAATACGGCCAAATTAAGCAGGACACCGTGTACTCCACAGGGTCATGTACTATTCTATAGCTTATCAGCACACATATGACACAGACACTCTGTCACCTGTCTGTGTCTTATTTGTGCTGATAACCTATCATTCAATCATATTTTCAGTTGCTTGGGCTGTTTTAGATACTATAATGCACCATGGCCATCTGCTGGAGATGCTCAGTACTGCATTGTGAGATCATCACTCAGTCATTCCAGCGTCCCAGTCACTGAAATATCACTTCATTTGGTGTTAAAGACACGCTGAGGGAAAGACAATGTGAGTTTCTGCCTTACACCATCCCAAAGAGTTTTTGAATCACTGTTAACACTTAATTATAACTCGAGAAATTATAAAATGCACACAATTAGATTCAAGTGCATTATTGCATTGTGCTAATTGTATGCGTACTGTTGGCAACACTACATACATAAAGGCAGCTGCAGTATGTACTAAAAGTAAAAAGAAAAAAAAGCTCTAGTCCCTCAGGTCAAGTGTTCCCTGTATGACTGACAGCTCTGAAAGGTTGGTTGCTTTCCAGAGTGCCAAAGCCTGCAGGGCAACTCGACTGAAGGCACTGATCTACTTTGAACTACGTCCAACTACAACCAACTTGATTGATTCGCCCCTTGCAGATGATTTCAGCTCATGTTCTTTCTGATTTATCTTTTTTTTTTTTTTTCTGAAATACAAAAAATGAGTCTGACATCATCTGTATTTGTATTCTAAATAAGACTACAAATCAGCATCCCTTCATTGTTCCATTGTTTGTTGATTAGAAATCACAGGGAGGTGCTGAGGCTCAGCTGGTACACTGTAAAATATGGGCACCTGAACACATCATTTAGACTGATAGAGCTTGCAAATCTGATAATTCAGTCATATAGTCACAGTGTCAGATGAATTGGCTGTTAAAGATGGACTTTCCTGCAGTGGAGGTGGACAGTAAGTGGTTGGCAGCGAGGGATATTGTGGAGATTAACACGGAAAGGGGGGGAGGGGGAGATAGAGAGGGAGTAGTGCGCAACGACTTCTCATCAGTCAGCGGTGGTGGATTTGTCTGGAGGACATTTGGATGCAACACAATAAATCATAAAATAAAAGCCAGAGAACTGAGACGGACCAGCGCTAAACAGGGTGAGTTATATTGCTTTTGAGTTTTGTATTGTAGTTTATTTTAGAGTTAATCAATATTTCAAATGTTGCCAAAGTTTCCAACTCGTTAATTTGTTTATTTCATAAATAAACAACAAAGTATTTGGTGCTTTTCCTTGTAAAATGACTTTAACATGAAATTTGCCATGATTCATTGTACGTGAGGGCGGTAATGAATGATTTCAGCGGCGGTTTATTTCCCCTCCTGTGTCTTTCTCCATGTATTTCAGTGGCACTATAAAATCTGTAAAGAAGCAGCTATGAACACAGGGAGCACAAGGTTAATGTTTTATATTAATGGATTATACACTTTATTGCTAATTTGATGTGGTTCTTTAGCATTTGACGAATGGCTTTCAATAGCAAAGTTCCTGCATGAGAGAAATATTTAATTCTATGCATAGTGGAGGCTGTTTTCCAAACCTGCGAAAGATTAGTTTAAGTGGATTATAGGAGGCTAATGCTCGTCTATTTGCAGGGCCTGTGTTCACGTGCAATCACCTGCAGTGCACCTTCACGATACTGATGTTTACTATGACAGCCTATATGAAGTTGCTACATTATAAACCTTTCAGTCCTGTTGGTTGATGTTGGAGAACAAACTGGATGAGCTCGATTTGACTAAAATTCTGAAGAATGTTATCCAAGCAGCATGCAGGTATATAGGTCACCAAAGGTCAAGTTAAATTGGCAAATGTGAGGATTATAAAAGAAACTGATCACCAGCATAGATTGTCTCAAGTAAGAATGAATGCCACAATAATATGATGCTTCAGTTATCTCACCAAAATATACTTAAAATGAATAACCGCTCTCCCCCGCCAAGGTTTCATAAGGAACCCAAATAGAACCATTATATCCTTTAAATTAATGCCCTTTGTAATGTCTAACGTAGACTTTTGTTTCTCAGATCCTCTGCAAAGAAACTACAAGTTTAATAGAAACGTTTGACTTGTGGGAAATAGACTTTTTTTCTTTAGAGTCAGATGAGGAGATTGAAACCACTCTGGTAAGGGCAGCGGCTGGTTAGCGAAGCTTAGCTTAGTAAAAAGACTGGAAAACAAAACAGTGACACTTTTTTTTTTGGCCATACACAGTTACTTCCTGGAGTCCTCACTGAGCTGGATTGATTGTTGCCAGAAAGAAAAAGGCAACAGCCTCTCTTTTAACATTAAGAAATTTAGATTTTGGAGAGCTGTAGAATTTGTGTTACTTTCTCACTAAGTCAGGCTAGCTGTTCTCCTGTTTCCCCTTGTTTAAGCTAAGCTAAGCTAAACCGCTGCTGGATCAAGCTTTAAATTTACAGACAAGCATGAAAGTGATATCCATCTTTTCATTTATCTCCCAGCAGAAATAATAACACATGCACCAAGTCAGGACTGCTCAGTTGTAAATTAAAAAACACACACCATGTTATCCATTTGATTAATGTCCTTGTCAGCCTTTCCTATGTTGCACTTAAATATTGAATTGAGGTAACAGCAAAAAGTACTCATAACAACATTGCTGCAATGTTATATATAATATTGCCTATATTGTTGTTTGGGTTTACAATGTTCCTAACCCAAGAAAAAAAACCTTTTGTGATGGTTGCAATGCTCCTTTTCTCTGTAAAAACTCCTAAAAATATAATGGCTTGGATGATTAAAGCTGTCAACAAAGCCAAAGTAATGTGTGCATGTAAATACCTATAGCAGAAGCCTCACAGGGCCTCAGGTTCAGCTGTGAGCTTTTAGACCGACAAAATCCCACCGCCGGCTGTTCACCTACAATCTGTCTGCATGCCGGTCAGACCAGAGAGCCCTTAAAGGCAAAACACTGCTAAGTCACCAAGGGCTGTCTGAAATACTGGGGGGAGACATGAGGCTGTATGTACATGTATGCTTAAATGTACTAAGCCTATCACCATTTCCCAGAGCATAGTTTGACAAATTAAGATGTAATTCATCCGACCAGCGAAGCAGCAAATGTTCACATTTCAGAAACTGGAACTAGAGAGTATCCGGAATTTTGGTTTATCTAAAAGTCACCTAAAGATATAGTCAGAATAGTTTCCAAGTAATTTTCTGTTCCTTGATTGACTTACTGACTAACTGTTTCACCTCTAAGCCTACCTACTGAACAGAATTAAAATGGTTGAATTTATACATAACTGTGATTTGGATTACATTGACATTGTTGAGGGAAACGTATCAGCATTTCTTGAATTGAACTGACTCTCCACTTTAAAATAGAACAGAGATCTCATTTGTGCCTCATTTTAATAATGACCCTTGAGAAATCTTGCACTGAAACCACCCCAGTAAAGTTTCTTTCGCCCAGTAAATGGCTACTGGAGACTGTGGGACAGCTGAGGCTGGTGGGAACGTTATTAGTATTGGAGGCAATAAAAATGTAATTGCAATTCATCCAGAAGTTGTCAGACATGAATACCAAAAAATCATGGCAGTGCTCAAGAAGAAAGTCAGGGAATTACCATGTCAGGAGGCTCCATCCACTGGGGACAATGGATGTCTACAAAATGTCAGGAGATATGTCTGGCCCACAGTGGTCCACATGGACACCATGCTTGTCTGTTGATCTTACAGGAAAGACACAAGCTTCAAACTCTAAGTGGTCCTTTGAACCTAGATCCAAGTCAAGCCAAGTTACTCTAACTGGAAACACTGAAATGACAAAAGTGAACATCCATGCACACAAATGATATACTGTAAAGCACAGGCACACATTTCTCCGGCTTATACTAAACCTTTTTCTGTCAGCGTATATCAGACATTGTTCTTTGTAATACAAAACACTGTTGTCTTATTTTGACTACTCATGTCTCCTATAACGAGACATTTACAGATCCATTGTCTGTTGCAGCTAATCACTTTATATATTTGACTTTTAGAACCAAAACATCTTTCTCATTTCTAATCGTTCTAACTCTGAGCAGCCTCGCATGTTGCTCCATTCATTTTCAGTCCTCTAAATTTGGGTCTCTGAAACTATGAATTCACCATCCTGCAGTCCCTGGACAGAGACATGTCTTCCTACATTGACCTGAACAGGTTTCTGACTAACTGATGTAAGTTACTGGCAGCAGTCCAGCCTAAATCTGCTGCGACCTAGATAAGAACTGTGGTCATCGTCCTGATTTTGGGGTGTTCTGAACTCAAGCTAAAATGTCATTATGCAACCCACTGGCAGAAAATTCACAGGACTCAGTCTATGTTTTTATCCAAAGCATTTACATTACCAGCTCTAGACTGACTGATTGGACATTTAATTTGATATTAAATATTAAATCATCCCCCATCAGCCCTCCCCCCATTGATTGCATCCAAAACCTCATATATCACCCAATTGATGTAGTGTATGTTCATATTAATCAAATCATATTAAAATAACATGTTATTTGCACCCTCATCAAGCTCGTTTACCTACTTCAGACAATGGGGGCATGCTAACATTTTTAGCTCGGCAGCTGCAGCGAAGATTTTGGCTTTAAAATGGGTTTTTTTAATCAATTTTGGATTTCAGAGCCTAATGAGACGTGGATAATGAAAGACAAGCTGTTTCATGCTTTGTTTTGGGTTGTACTTTTAGGTTTTTAGAAAGTCCCTATCCACCTTCTACAATTATATAGGAGAATGCTGCAATTCTGTTTCGCTGAGAGGCTCCAGAAATGTTTTGTCGACTACAAAACCTCACCCGGCTTACCACTAGCATGGGGGTGAGGAAGTAATGACTGAGCATTTCATTTTTGAGTGAACCTATCCTATGAATCACCTGCTTTATTCACAAAAACATGAATTCAACTAAATAAAGAGACTACTTGGAGTGGGTAGATAATGAATCATTTTTGGGTGAACTGTTCCTTGACTGTTTTTTAAATTAGTACAGACAGTTCTGGGTGACAGCAGTGAGTACTACTAGTAATCAGAATGAACAGTATTTATTTTATTTTTTTTAATGTGGACATTTGGCACTGCAAAGAGTGGGAATTGCCAAATATGATTTAATTGTTAAGATCCATAACGTATCAGGCAAAGCCAGACCATCAGGGGCTTAGTGGTGAGTAACACCAAACTGAAATTCTAAACAATGTGTGTTTTTTTACTGGCCTTTTGTCACCAGATGGTCACCAACTGAAACGTACAACAACACCAGCCTGTTTATTTCCGAATGGGAACCAAATAATCAACAACAGATACTACAATTTCATCACGGTGTCAGGGATCACATTTTCCGAATTTTGAGTTAAAGACATAGTTTTAAACATATTTTCCATTTTGTACATGAGTTGTCTCATTTAAAGCAACAGCCCAACACTTTGGGAAATGGGCTTATTCCTTTTATAGCGAAAAATCAGATGAGGAGACTGATTGCGCTCTCATATCAGTCAGTGTGTGTAAGAAGCCTTAGGGCCTTTGTCGGAATAGCATTTTTTTCTGAGGTCCAGGGTCTTCTGTCTTTTGTTTCCAATGAAGAGCAAGCATCTGCAGCAGCAGGCAGACACCCGAGGAAAAGGTGCAGCGCTCAGCATCTTTTTTTTCCGAGTGCAAGGAAATATCAGCTTTTCGGATAGGTGCTGGTGGCGTCATCGTTGCTCTTTTTCTTGTTCCTGGCCTAAGTGATCATATTCACTATATGTTTGTCTACTATGGATTATGCCATGCACCCAAATTCTCCTGGCTCTGATGTCCAGATGTCAACTAAAAAACGGATAGTAGAGCGCAAAGGGGCAGTGTCATTAGTATAGTGGCGGCTGTCAAGACATTTCTGTCATAGAGAAAAGGTGCACATGCATTTTTTTCTCTCAGCACACAAACGCATCATGTCAGCACCCCTGAACGCACAGCCAGTGCTTTTCTGCCCCGAAAAAAAAAAAAAACACTATTTGGACACTAGCCATTAGCTAGCAGTTGCTAGCCATTAGCTTTGCTCAGCTAGCCTAGCTCTGTCCAAAGGGAATAAAACTGCCATCCAGTATATCTAAAGCAAATCAACTTGTTACATATCAATCGTTTAACCTTTACAAAAATTTAAGTGTAAAAACATTAATATGCTCTTTGATGGTGGTTTAAAGGACAGCCTAATTTTTGGCTCTGAACTGTTTTCAGGCAACTTTCAAAGTCCACAGGAAGTTGCTGTTGCTGGCAAATAAAATGTTCATGGTGTATTGTCTGACGCTGTTAGCTTTTGAAAGAGTCAGGCTGCATTACAGGCTGCTGGCTGCAGCTTCAGATTTACCTTCCAAACACGAATGACTTTTAATTCAGTTGGAGGTCAAAGACAGTGGTGTATTAACAGATCTAACAATCACACACACACGCAGAGGTGTCCCTCTCTAATCCTGATTATGCAATTCCATGGCGATGACAGCGTTAATGTAACAGAGCTCGCCGCCTACATTAGATCTCAGTTTGAAAATATGATGTGTATTTATGTTTGTGTGTGTATATCTTTATATCAGCTGTCATGGAGGAGGATAAATGACAGACGGAGGGGGACAACAGAGGGGAGGAGTAAAAGAGAGATGATAGCAGGATGGGAGGTGAAAGGGGAGGAGACCCAGAGAGGCAAACTGTCCTTAATTTGTCTAAGCCGAGGGATTTTTGGATTACCTTTGGCAATTAATCTTGTTACGTCGCTGCACAGCGACAGAGGGATGTCTGCCATGGGTGGGGCCTATGTATGTGTGTTTAAATGTCAGTGTGTATATGAGTGCACTGACATGTTTAACTCTTTACGGGGCTCAAAATTCCCCAAGAGAGTGGCATGAAAATCACACATTGATATTTTATGATTCGGGTCCTGTTATTTTGTTCATGCTGGCTCAGTTGACAGGCACTTAGAATATAAGAGAGCCATCATAATGTTTTTTTATAACACCTATGTCAAAGTCAAGTAAAAATACCTGCTGCACTGAAGGTCTGAGAGCAAATCAAAATAAATTCACATTCATCTGATGGTATGAGTGTTTGCATGTGTGCATCAACCAGCCTTGTTGATACAGAGTCAGGGGGATTATTATGAGCAAGCAATGAGCTTGAATGAACACACACACACACACACAAACACACACACACACACACACACACACACACACACACACAATTCAAACAATTCTTCAGACTGACTGCTTACTTTTGAGTCTCATTCCCAGGTGGTCAGACACTGATGCTTTGGGTTGTTGGGTCAGGCCGAATGCCAAAACAAACCGTCAGTATTTGGCGACCTGGGAATGAGACTCAACAATCAACTATCTTACAAATTGCCCCTATAAACTTAAAATTAATGACTATTCATACTTATAAATAGGCAAATCCAATCATTTCAAGCAAACCTTGTATAGGCTATGTACTGTGTATGAAAGAGAAATTACTGCAGTGGAAAAAATATATAAATTTCATGAATAATTAATGCTCTAGATGTGCACTAATAATAGTAATACTCAAGGAAAGTACACACACTTTAAAGTGTACTGAACCTCTGTATTTAATATATTCTTACACCCCTTACATTACCATGTTAACCATTAACTACTGACTGGTAGTTTGTTTGCCAATTCGCTAATGAGCTAGCTTGCCAAGTAGCTATCACGTTGCTTTCACACAATCTTGTCAGAATGGGAAAAGTCATTGTTTCAACTTGGTTTAGCAATTAGCAGTGCCGGAGTTACAATCAGATGGATTTTATTTTGATGTAATAACGATGGTGCATTTGCAGCAAATGTCTGTTGTTCGTATCACTAAGTGGGAGATAAAGATTGTCTCAAAATTTCCAATATTTTGAACTAATCAGAGTCTGATGTGAAAAGTTTTTCACAGTCCCAGCTTGCAATAATGGTTTAAATGTGAATCTTCTCTATTACATTTCAGGGGGAAATATCACACAGCTAATTGTCATATATAGTTAGATGTTACTCTGCAGTTTAAGAGTTAATATAATATTTAAATTACAGTTTCACATTGGCCTACTTAAGATTATATAAAGCAGTTCAAATTAGCTCCACCTCAACTCATGGCAATATAATATAAAGCTGCTTTCAAATTTAAATTTGAATGCGAGACCAACAACACCAGTCGTTTCACATTGTGATATTGCTTCTTTTGCTAAAGTCAACAATGTGAGTAGGACATTCTTCACTACTGGGATGTTACATGATACTATCTGTTTCAGCAAAATCTTGATCAAATAAAAGCAATATTCTTGAAACTAAAAAGTGAATAAACGGTGAAAGGCAGGAGGGTGAAAGGAGTGAGAGAGGATTAAAGAGATTACAGGCAGGTGAAAGGTCAGATAGGATGAAGCTTAACAGAAGGACACATCTGAAGACAGAGCAAATGTGATTTGTGGTGGTTTTAGCGTCTCGGAAACAGATGTAAAGATTACAAAATCACTGACCCGTTGTTGTCTACTCTCCTCTGATTTCACAGAGCAGCGATGCGATTGGTCAGCGTGGCGGGGGCGCGGCTCCGCAGGGCGGCCGAGGAGGAGGAGAAGGAGCCCCCACCTCCCCCGCCCCCATCACACCACTCCAACCACCAGTTTGCCAGCATGAAGAACAAGTTCTTCAATGAACTCACACACCTGCCAAGTGAGCACATGCACACAGATGCACACATGTTAAACATACCCAAATACAGTAAGATGAGTTAGGTGTGTTCTCAAAGACTGAATGATTTAATCAGTGTACATACAATTTGAGACATAAAGGTCAGTTTACTAGTTATTATGACAACTACTCAGCCTGTAAAAACAGCTGTTTAATGCAACACTGCTGAATTTGATAGAAGTTTACAAAACTTTCAACAAAAACACCTTGGATTTTTGCAATTTTTCACTCTTATGTAGGTAGTAAATGGTAAATAACTGCAGTAGCCCTCCAGTAAAATTGATGCCACACCAGAATAGCTTAAAGATCACAGTGGAAATATGACATAAAGAGGAATAAATCGAGTTCTTGTGTAGCAACAGTATTTTCAGTGTTGTTAATCTAGGCAGTCAAAAATTGTAGCCACTTCAGCAGATTTACCAGTGCGTTTAGAGACAAACAGACGCATACCCACACAGACTTATAGTAATCAGTCTATTACCTACATGCCATCATCTAACCACCTTTTCATTTCATTTTCAACTTTCATGTGTTTCATTTTATTCTGTCCTCTCTCATTTCCTCATGTGACTACTCTGCTCTGCTCTTGAAGATCATAAAATCAAGTGTAAGTAAAAAGAAATACATGTCAAGTCTTCTAAAGATGTATGAAACCAAAACACCAGTCGTACATGGGTGATTTTCCAAACACCTCACAAGACCACCTCACCTCAGTAGGAATTGAGCCCCTCACCCAAATAGTGTCACTGCTGTTTCCTATCAAACTACACAAGCAACAACCTGCCTTTAACCCCCCCCCCCCCCCCCTTCATTTCTCCAGTGCCCACGTGGGCCATAGGAGCCATTGTGGTTGTGGTCCTTGCCCTCATCGCCTGTATGGGATTCTGCATCTATAAGAAGTGCGTCAACAAAGGCAAGAAGCCCAAGAAGGTCCGAGAGAGGAAGGGAGGACGAGGGCGAAGGAAGAAGGACAAGGAAGGAGAGGAAGGAGATGATAAGAAGGTAAAAAAAGACATAAACAGGTTTTGTCTTGTGTATTCCTGAGTCATCACAACTGGATAAAATGTGGATGCAGCTTCCGGTGAAATTGCCTTAAACCTGCATTCATGCTAATTGCCAGCAGGGGGCAGCTCTACTGGTTTCAAAAAGAAGTCAAATTGAATGTAAGCTTATGAGAAAATCACCCTTCTTCTCACTTGATTTATTACATCAGTTAACACTTTCCTAATGAGTTTATAATCGCAATTACTAAGATTTAAGTCTTTTTCAATACAGCACGATTTTCATCTAGCAAATTATGATCCCATTTACAATGAAAATAGACTTTTACCCTCCCCAGCTCCACCCTCACATCCAAATATGGCGACTTCTGAAAAAAGATGGCGATGGCCATAATGCCGTGGTGGTTCTAACTAATGGGTGATGTCAAGGTGGGTGTACAGTTAGTTGTCACATGGTGACACTCACTATGTGATTATGGAAGTATTTTGTCTGAAGAGAATACTACACAGCCTCCCCAAGTTAGCAGATTGTAGAGCTGGTCTAAAATTAAATGGTTAAAGTTGAGAATAATGCATTTAAAGTTGAAAAATGCATTTATTAGCTTTCTTTCTGAGAGATGGAGTGGACTATTGATATTACTCCCATGACTTTGCGATAAATATGTAGCTGGAGCTGACAGCTTAGCTTAAGGCTGGAAATGGCAAACAAACTCTATCCAAAGGTAACAAAATGATGATGTAAATGATAGTATCGGTTATTTTCAGACAGAGCTAAGCTAAACTCCCTTGTCCTGTTTCTAGTTTCTATGGTAAGATAGCCAGCTGCTGGACAGTAGTTCATATTCATATTTAATGTACAGTTTAGCATTGATCTTATCATCTAACTCTCAGCTAAAAAGAGATATGAATATTCATCTAAATGTTGCACAAGCACAGATTTAAGTTTGTATGGTATGGAGTCAGCAGCAGCAATGTGCAGTTTTCTATCTGACTGTAGTTACTGCTTCACCATTCACAGCTGTTTGGCTTTTTTCCAGATTCTGACCAGTTATGTATGAATTGACAGCTTAAACTAGGCAGCCTAAAGGGATGACTGCTGTTGCCTTGTGACTGGATACAGCTTGGCGAAGCTTATAGTAACAAGCATCGATGAGTGATCCATATCTTTTCGAAGGATTGACGAAACAGTTCACCCTAAAATCAAAAATATGTATTTATGTTGTTACCTGTAGCTCTGTTTACCCATTTGGATTTTATTGGTGTGACTTGTGATTTGAAACTCTGCTGTAGAGATGGCTGCCTTCTCTCGAATATAATGGAAACAGATGAAACTCAGCTTGTGGTGCTCAAGCACCTAAAAAGTACATACACAAAAATTGAACTGCAATGTGTCAAGACAATTCAATGGGCCTAGATGTAAGCAGTTTCATGTAGGAATTACACCCGTTAACCGTATCACCACGCAGAAGGAAACTCACATAGCATCACTGAGCATGCTAACGTTTGTTGCTGAAAAGTCATTGGTAATTGTTGGAAACCCGGGTCTCTGTAAAATATTTGAAAATAATATACTTTCTCATGAACATTTTCACCTGAGACTTTCTCTGGATGGATTATGCTGCTGAAAGCATTGTCGTTGTTTAAGTGAACCTCTTGTCCGTTTTGCAATTAGCAGTCCCCTCCAATCTCTTTACATCAACACACCTGCATAACTATTCATACCTTTTTTCGAGGCAGATCTCCTTGCTTCTTTCTTTTCTTCAAGTGTTTTTCATGGATTGGTCTGTTTGGTAGTATAAGCCATTACCTGGTCCTGTTCCCCAAAGCAGACCAGATCACCCCTATGGATTTCTTTGTCCTGATTGGATAAAGTGGCCAGGGATGGCAGAAAATGTCATGAGGGGGACATGGGTTACTGACCGTACACTCTATAACAGTGGTTACTATTGGAATACAGAGCTTTCAGCAGCTTTAAATGTCAACTTATTTTACTTTACAGCAGGAATCATTGAGCTTTGAAGAGGCTGCAGCATATCACAAGAGTTTGAATACCGAATGTATGACTTTAATGAAATTGTCTGTTAACTGCTAACTGTGCTGGGTGACTTCCAGGAGGGAGAAGAAGGGAAGGAAGAGGAGGAGAAGGAGTCCTTTGGCAAACTGGAGTACTCACTGGATTATAACTTCACTGATAACCAGGTACACACACACCTGTACATTTGCAATGCACTCCAATATTCAACCTTCCAAACACAGAAATGATTAGTGAGCTCAATCTACAAGGGTTCAGCAAAGATGGTGCCTCTTACTCAGAAAAGCTAGCTACAGGATATCTGACCCTTCACTTAACTTATCTCCTCTTCTTCTCCAGCTGATAGTTGGCATCATCCAGGCTCAGGACCTGCCAGCCATGGACATGGGCGGGACCTCGGATCCCTACGTCAAAGTCTACTTCTTGCCGGACAAGAAGAAGAAGTTTGAGACCAAAGTCCAGCGCAAGAACCTCTGTCCTGTCTTCAATGAGACCTTCACCTTCAAGGTCTGTACATCTGGACAATACAGGAGACCACGTTGAACACTAAACATTAAAATTAAATTGTTTTGATCATATCATCAGTTGCATGTTTAAACTGGTCAGCATGAACATCCACTTTTCCCTGAAGTGTCTGAAGTGTTTTAACCTTTGAGTTTAACCTTTTTTTTTCTCCTTTTTCTTTTTTTCCCTTCTCCAGATACCATTTAATGACCTGGCTGGTCAGACTCTGGTGCTGCAGGTGTTTGACTTTGATCGTTTCGGTAAGCATGATGTCATTGGCGAGATCAAGATCCCCATGAACTCTATAGACCTTGGGCAGCCAATACACGAATGGAAGGATCTGGTTGGAGGAGAGAAGGAGGAGGTATGTGATTTTACAGACATCCACTGAAAAACGTATAATGAATGTAAAGTCAATGCCAACAGTTAAAGCTACCAAAGCAATGTGCAAAATGACAGCTCGCCTATGCTTTGTCCCCGACAGCAAGAGAAGCTGGGTGATATCTGTATTTCCCTTCGTTACGTCCCAACGGCCGGTAAGCTAACGGTTAACATCATGGAAGCCAAGAACCTGAAGAAGATGGACGTCGGAGGACTGTCAGGTGAACATACACATACTTGCGTACATGCTGAGACTGGCGATGGATGGCAGATAAGCTTTTCATGCTGGCTACTCTGATTCATTATCTGATACCATCCCTCTCTCTCAGATCCCTTTGTTAAGGTGGTGCTGCAGCACAATGGAAAGCGGCTGAAGAAGAAGAAGACATCAGTCAAACAGAACACTCTGAATCCTTACTTCAATGAGAGCTTCAGCTTCGAGATCCCCTTCTCCCAGATCCAGGTTTGGACACTTCTCAGTTGGACCACTTCCATTTTCCTTTGACGTCTACAGCTCAGAATTAAACATAACACATACCATCTTTGACATCTACTGGTTCTAACTAATCATTTAAGTTGTATGAGCTTACATTTAGTATTTAAGCTTAAGATGCCGTTTTGGGGGGCTAAAACATGAATCTTGCTAACTGCGTGGTTCGAGGACTGGCAATGTCGGATGAATCCTGCTGAATTTGGTAATTCCCTGACCTTTCCTTTAGGACCACCAGCAGTCTGACGTTCACGTATATTGAATGGTACCAAGCTTACACAGTAAACTAAGATGGTGAACATCATTAAATGGTATACCTGCTAAACATTAGCATATTAGCATTTTCATTTTCAGCATCTTGATATGCTAGCATCTGCTAGCATGCCTGCCAACTGCTTCATTAACATTTTCACCATAGTCTAATCACAAATTCGGTAACCTCTAAAATCTTTGGCCTAACTGATTTGAAAGAAATCAAGTTGTGCATATTTTCATTTGTTGCTGCTGAAGAAGTGAAAGAGATGCACTGCTTTCAGTGGACTTTTCCTTTTTGTTTCGGGGTAGTTGCGTAAAATGACAAAGACGATGAAAGTGGACTGGGATATTCAACCTCTTAGTCGAAAGTACCCAATGTATAAAATATAGATGGAGCGTCCAGGTCTGAACGGTGATGCCAATCAGGATAGTGGTGTAGCCGTGCCAGTACTCACCAGCTCCACCCTCTCGTCCAGATATGGTCACTTCTGGCTCCAAAAAAACAAGATGGTGACAATCCCGGTACCAAGCTGGGGGCTCCAAAGCGGTAGTCCACAAACCAATACCGCTGGAGACTACTTTTGTCAAAATGCAACTAATGTGCTGCTAGACCCTCATTGCTTTGTAAATGGCCACTTCTCGCAAATCATCATAATCACCATTTTGGGATATAATATCCCTCTGATGGGTCTACTAAGGTTAGTTGCTGACAGGAGCATGATGCCTCAAAACCTACATCTCCCTTTTGTTCTCACTGTGGCCTTCTCCTCCTCTGCTGTCTCCATGTATAGAAAGTCCAGGTGCTGATCACTGTTTACGACTACGACAAGCTGGGCAGCAACGACGCCATCGGCAAGGCCTGGATCGGCTACGGCGCCTCAGGCGTTGGGCTACGCCACTGGTCAGACATGCTGGCCAACCCCAGGCGTCCAGTGGCCCAGTGGCACACGCTGCAGCCAGAGGAGGAGGTGGATGCTGCGCTGAAGGCCCCCATCCGCTAAAAACACCACACATACTGTATTTGTACAACATCATCTTAATAGGAGGGATATTCTGTCATTTGTAACCAGACAAACATGAAATGACCTCTAACTTGAATATTAATCTTCAGTGTGCTTGAGTTGCACACCATCATTGATTTGGTAAGATTTCATTTTTATTCAGCTGCACTATGGTATTATATAATAGCAACACACATTCTCTCTGTAAGCCTGGAACTGCTGTTGCAGAGCTGAAGCATGCATCTTCTTCCCCTTCCCTTATGTTTCCCTCTCGTTTTACCTGACAACTCTCTCATTCCAAACTGTGTCAACTTGATTTTTCCTGTAAACTGTGTTGTATTTAGTTACACGTTTCTACTGATTATTGTCCTGTCTCGCTGCGGCTCCTTCCTGCACTCGTGTTTGAAGGAGTTCCGCTTGGTGTGTCTGGTGAGTGCGCACATTGGTGTGTGTGTGTGAGCGTGCGCGTGTGTTGTATATCGTGAAACAATGGAAAACTCTTTGTGGTTTCACTTTCGATGCGTACTGTGTGATTGTAAATAAATAGCTGAATAAATAAATGTTTCCAAACAACGACAGATGGTTCGGCGGTGGATGGATGGATTTACATTTGCGCACGCACACACCATAATGCCCCTCATCTGCGAACATGATATCCTTTCATTTGCACACAAGCAGAATGTCACACACACACACACACACACACACACACACAGTTAATGCATCATTTAGGATTAAAGATGCCACGATCTTTCGAGAAATCCGTCTGAGCCATAAAATATTTATGACATATCATGTTTCAGAAAGGGATTATATCCTCAGCTGTATTGTCACAGCTCCAGTCAGAAGAACGGAACCAATAACTGTAATTTTCCTAGGGGAACTAATCCATCACCCTGTGATTATTGCTGACATTCATCCAAGTAATCCAATTACAGTATGAATGTGGAGGCTTTCCTGGACAAACTGTGGTCCTCAAATTCAAAAGGCGCTGAAGGCCTCCTTGATACATTTTATTTTAGTGAGGTCAGTGTGCATGTGTGTGTGTGTGCATGTGTGTGTGTGTGTGTGTGTGTGTGTGTGCGTGCCCTGATTTGATGCAGTGAGTGACGGACTGGATTAACTGTGTGTCCTCTTTAGCCCTTGTCTCATGCAGTGAGCCAAACATGTGAGGCAGGAATTAGAGGTAGGGGGAGGGGTTGGGGTACAGGAAATATAACCACCACATGCAGGAAAGAAGAAGAAACAGAAGGAAACAGCCTGCAATAATAAAACACGTGGTTCCCATGCTGACCCCTGTCCACTATAATATTTCAGGAATGGTTTGAGGAGCACAATAACGAGTTTGAGGTGTTGACTTGGCCTCAAAAGTCCCCAGCTCTCGATCCAAGCAAGCATCTGTTGGATGTGCTGGACACCATGAAATTCATCGAAAGCCCCACTTTGTAACTTACAGGAATTGAAGGATCTGCTGTTAACATCTTGGTACAAGATACCACAGCACACCTTCAGGAGTCTAGTGGAGTCCATGCCTTGATGGGTCAGGGCTGTTTCGGCAGCAAAAGGGGGACCAACACAGTGTTAGGCAGGTGGTTATAATGTTATGCCCGATTGGCGTATATTAATCACAGTGAATAACTCAAAGCAAAAAAATAAATAAAAAAGTAACACTATTACCCAACAGAAATATAAATTATATTATTACTGTTTCAAAATAGCAATATGTTGGTTTAGGTGAATAGCTCAAAGGAAAGAAATGAATAAAAAGTCAATACCACAAAAAAGAACTGGGTGAAAAAATGACTTCATTAGCTCAATTGGTAGAGTGTGCACCCCATGTACAGTGGCTGTGTTCAAAGAGGCACTTTTGATGGCCATCTACAAGCTTCTGTTGGTCCTGAAATTTGAACCACTCCTCTTGACAGAATCGGTGAAGTTCAGCTAATTGTGTTATCTGTCACAGGCACAGACTTGTTTCCCCAGCACAGTCCACATGTTCTCAATGGGGTTCAAGTCAGGACTTTGGGAAGGCTATTCCTAAACCAAAGAAAAACTGGTAATTTCATTTGTTGTATGTATATTTTTGACTCAGCAGCTTCGGTCACATTTCCAGAAGAGCTTGAGTAAATTCATTCTGGAAACATCAAACTTCACAAGTGCTTTTTTTTACAGAGTTGGATGTATTCCAATCACTCCACAGGCAAAAACAAGAGTTGTAGAAATCCTTAAAACTCAATGCTGCCAGGATATAATGTGGGGGCGTATAAGTTCCTTTTACCCAACTCATGTGTTCCCATCTTCATTTTGATGCAGTGACAGTGTTCACCCACATGGGGGAGCACTTTACTATGATTTTGAACTTTAAGCATTATTTCTAAAATGAACTTAGTATTGTTCGGAGGAGCCATTTGCCAATATACAAATACTGGAACTTATGGAGCTATGGCCCCCCCTTTTTTAATATCCCTCACCTAGATGGTAGTTACATATAAATGAAGACTGTGAAAATGTATTATAAGGTGGTATTAAAGGGCAAGCTTTATGATATGGCCTTTAAGATATACTATGTATGTTTTAAAAGAAAAAAAAAAAATCACAGTCTTTTTAATTGCAAATAAGTTGAACTCATAGGTAAATAAAGAAAACTCTTGCTCAGTCTTAGAGACTCTAACTAGTAGGTTTATGGTTGCCAATTTTAGCAAACTTGATATAACTTACAATATTGAGCTGGTGACTTTTTGCATGCACTCCTTCAGACAGAGAATCTTCAGAAATCTGGAGCAATAAAACCAGAACAAAATGAAGAAGCTGATGTCAGACGTTTGTTGTTCAACATTTATTCTTTCAGAGTGATTCTCTTCTTACTAACCCTGGCTGAATTCCCTGACGTCATCACATAATGCATCTAAACCAGAGTAAAGCAGCTAAAAGCAGACCAATGACCAATCTTGGTGTTGTGACCCACACACAACAGATTAATACAATAGTTTTACTTAATGCAAGTGCACAACTTTAAAAGCTGGCCAAAAGAAGTTGGTTGTGACAAGTTAAATCATAACTGAGTTTCGTATCATGAACCATTCAATGTCTGTCACACACACAGGGAAGGTCTACAGAGAGGGCCATATTCCTCAGTTCCTATACCGCTTCCTCTTTTTTGTTATCATTGCGTGTTTTTTGTTTTTTCTTTCTCCTCTTTTTTCCCCGTTTACTTCCAGCGGCCGCCCACCTTCCCTTTGCCGTGGACCTTTTTACTGTAGCAGGGGAAGAGGGGGGAGGAGAAAGAAAGTAAGAGAGGGTGTAACAGGTAACAGCTGATATGCAGTGTATCATTGTTTCACATAAAAGTGACTACTCACAACTTTTGAGCATGTTGGATTCTGTTCAGCAGCACAATGATCTGCAGGAGGGAGATAAACAAAAGACTTCAGAGGTTAGCAGGGAGACATTTAAATAGTTATGGAAGAGATCTTCCATTTACAGAAATATAGAAACAGAAAATGCAGCAAGGAAAGTTAACTACTTTTTTTTGTATCAGTGTTCAAGATTTTGGTTAATTGATTAATTTTCAGTCGGCACTGTTACATTCCAGTCCATTTCTGTGTGCAATCACAGTAGTACCTCATATCTCTGGTGCTTCATGTGCTCAATGAAGTCAAACTTCTCTGACTCCAGCTGGTAGATCGAGTTCCACATCTCTTGGGCCCGTTGCCTTGGTAAAACAGACAACATTTATTAGGATTTGAACCAATAATTTCTTAATCCATATTTTTTTATGTTCACCTGAGCCTCCACAGCTTGTCCCTACGGCAACTGTCACTAATCCACGCATATCATTTGGCTAGTATGTCTTTAAATATTGAAGCTATAATAATCTTTTTAGACTATGGGACCTTGATTTCAGACGGAGGAAGACAATAGCTGACTTATTCATTCCTAGCCAGGGACCTTTGATTTTTGTCGTCTGAAATGACAAATGTATCAGATTACATCAGATTGTATAAGCTGTAACTACGTAGCAAATTAAACTAATGGCTGTAACATCAATGACTGTGATCCTGACCATCTTACACGGAACAAAGAAACAGCATTGTAATGAAATTCTAAATTCAATGAAGAGCAAGACAGATATACCAACGTTAGTCTACACTCTGATAAACATAGTAGCATCCAGGACCAACTTCCACGCCATAAGGAAATAGTAAACAGTGAAGGTACAGCTGAGCCTCCAAACCTGAACGTCACGCTTGAGGAAAATGGCTGCTGTGTGAACCTGACAACGTATTAAGAAAGGCACTTATGTCTGTTATATTAGATAATTACATAAATTATGAAGTAAAAACACAATCCAATCAAATTGTGACCGTTTGCATATTAATAAGGCACAGTAAACAAGTTGTGGCTTTGGAGAAGGGCAACAACCATAGCCTTGGATATCACGGTGTCTTCCACAGAAAAGTGAACTGAATATCCTGTGCTTCAAGATTACATACAAAGTCAATGCAAAGATGCAAAATGATGCAGATGCAGTTGAAAGGCTGAACTGAATTCACACAAACACAAACGCCCTCGGTGCATGCTGTATCTTGCTAGCTTAAGGTCATATTGCGCTAATTTTCAGGTTCCTACTTTTACTTGGGGGTCCTAGTTGAATAAAAAACACAAAATAGAAATGTTTCTCATACTGTGCTTTGCTGCAACATCCCTTTTCACACTGTCTTTTAAATTCTCTGTTTTAGCTATGAAGTGAGACATCATGCTTCTGTTCAATCTTTGATGAGAGTTGCACATGTGCATTACTTAAGGGGCAGGATGTAGCCAATCAGAGGTAGAGTTGGGTGCATCATGCCGAGCAAGGTAGTGTGATCTAAAATAACACCGTTACAGCATTAGCAGCTTTATGTCTTCTGACTGACAGGAGTGTATATATTTTATAACAGATATATAAATAATATACATTAATATAATGGCTGTTACAAAGTGACGCACAGAAGTTATGGAAGTAACCGCAGTGCAGAAGCAGTGTTGTTTGTGGGAGAGAGTTACTCCTGTTGGCATGGACTTCACTTTGCAGATCATTTACACAAAAATGCCACATAACACAATAAAGGAAAGGCAAAAACCCAAAAAGCAGAGTATGACCACTTTGAGGCACATGTATGTTTAGGGAGAATAAACATTTGCATGAGTAATGCACAAATTATCCTTTTGTAAACTTGTGCAAGTAATGAGAGCCGCAAATGCGATTTGCATTTGATGTGACTCTTAATACGGCTGCATGCAACATGCAGAGAAACAACAGAACTTAGCTAGATTGCTGTGCTATAACTGGATAATAATTGAAAAGGGGGCGGGGGTTAACTGAACGGTCAATTGGCAAGCAATCTTGAAAATATCCTTGTTCTTTGTGTCCAAATCTACAATAACATACAGATAAGTAAATTCTATCACCTTTCAGGATAACAACACAGTTTAAAGCTGCAAGAAATGGTGCAACGTCATTGTTTGGATGTCTGAAATACAGCAGCAATACAGGAGACTCACTTGAGCCCATCCTCCCTTAAATTGTCGATGCCCAGCGGCTGCCTTCTCTCAGCCAGGGTCTTCTTCCTGATCTCTTTGCCTGTTAGACGCTTGCCCCTCCTCGACTCAGCCTGGAACAGAACACACACCGTCCACAGTCATCCTCTGTATCTTCATCGATATATCAACACTCTCACCATCACCTCCACTGCTGTCTGACCTTGGCCAGGAAGCCTCCGAAATTGGCTCCCATGCCGGAGAGCACTTTCTTTTTCTTGGCGTCATCATCAGCCTTCTTCTTGGCTTCCTCTTCCTCTTTTCTGTGACGTTCCTCCTGTCAGATGAAGAAGGCAGGAACACCATATTTACATGTTAAAGTTGATCTCTGCGCACCTGTTGGGGAGATTTGATACAATGTTGAGCATCTTTGTATATATGTTATACATTAAAAGTGGTGTCACATACATAATAGAGAAACAACTGTATTACAGTATTACATCTTACAATTTGGGTAATAACTGTAACATGCAATTATACTATTGAGATACAACATACAGTCTAGGCAAGTATATGACTGAGTGGGACCAGGTGATACTTTTGTACACTTTCTGTGTGAGTAGGAGTGTTTGTGTTACCGCAATCCTGTTCTGTCTGTCCTTCTCCTTCTCCGCTCTGACCCTCTGGATCTCAGCTCGCTCTGACCGACGGCGCTCCTGATGGAAAGCAAAGCAAACAAGCCATGACGCAAATTTAAAGGCTAAGCATCATTTGGATAAAAAGACATTCACATTACCCGTCTATTTTCGAACTCATTCAAAGACAAAGGCGAAAGAACGTTTTATTGTTCAGCAGCAAGTTCATACAAGTGCGTCAGTGGCATTTAAGTCTAGTACCAAGTAAAAAAATATTATCAGCTACTTGTACTCGTACTCGAACCCATGGCACTTTTGATTGATTAATTAATATAGTATGATATACTGTTTATGACATTTTTATTTTCAATGTCAATGTTTTGGGGCCCTTCAGAAGGTTACAGAACAGATCCGAGTGAGGTCAGGTTTCTGCGGTTTCATTTTCAATTTTGGACTTGAATAAAAACATCCTAAATCTCCAGAGGGGTAATGACTTTTTTGTCCCATTCATCTTTCTACACAGATCTAGGAAA
Organism: Sparus aurata; assembly: GCF_900880675.1. Taxonomy (NCBI): domain Eukaryota; kingdom Metazoa; phylum Chordata; class Actinopteri; order Spariformes; family Sparidae; genus Sparus; species Sparus aurata. The sequence goes on along the minus strand of NC_044209.1, from coordinate 5,698,622 downwards.
ACTTACAATTCGATCCTTGAGGCTGATAAGTTCTTCTTCATCCCTCTTTCTCTGCTCAAAGTGGACGTCGATCAGAGTGTGCAGCTCGAGTAAGTCCTTCTCCATACGCTTTCTGTGGATGTCCTGATGGAACATGGGAGTGATTATCTAATGAGGCTAATATGATGAAGTGCACACCAATGAAAAAGGTTCAAACAAGGGAGCATAAAGGTGTGAGTCAGTATGGAGTGAGACGACTGTAGATGTAGGACTATTTAAATCCCTCAGAAGGATGAAAAACAGCTAAAATCATCGACAATCCGAATTCTTCGATCTCTTAAGGACTCTGGGAGCCGTTTTTTTGGACGACTGAAGAAAATAAGTGATATACCTCATATGCTGCTGAAAAGAAAGATTCAAAACTATAGCTTCCTGTATTTCTTGACGATGAGACAATGTAAACCTTGATGAGAACTGATGCCTGGCTGGACCAGCAAGAAGCATTTCAGCCTTCTGGTTACTCAAATGCAGAAAAGTGGATGACCCTCCAACAAGAAGCTGTGTAGTTTCACATGCTTGGAGGGGTTATTTGCTTGTAAATTAAGACATGTGTCATCTGCATAGAAACAATGAATCAAGACTGTATTTTTGAAGCTGTGACCAAGTGGCAGACACAGAATAAAAGCAGTCCCCGTAGGGATCTATGTGGAACGCAAAATTTGACCTTAGAGTGGAAAGATACGTGTTTGTGTTGCTGTGAACACACTGGAATTAGATGACTTTTCCCAAGCTATAACAGCCGTGGTTTGCTGATCATTTACGCCGTAGCTGCAAAGTCATAAAACTAATAAAATGAAACTGATCTGGTTTAATTCGCCTGTTCATAACTTACATCGAAATCCACCCTATCCCCCTCGGGAATCTTTGGAGGCGCAAGTTGAGGCACCATGGGTCTGTAGAACACAAGGAAACACAAAATGCCAACATTTTAAGACAGTGCTATGACGTTGGACTGAGATCAGAAAAAAAGAAAAGAAAAAAGAATTGAGTGAACATACTTGGGTTTGGGGCGTTCCTCTGTTGATGACAGAGAGGAGAGGCGAGAAATAAGATCACATGAGTGAATAAAAGTGTAGTGTTATGCTCAAACATGTGAAAAGACAGATTTAAACATCGGAAACTTGTTAATAAAGCTGTTAGTGTGACTGAAAGCACCGCAAGCGTGGGACTGAGAGAATAAAAGGCAACATACTATTTAGCATTTTCATTAGTTCAGTTTCACTCAGTTCACAAATCCAGGGTTACACTGGTTCCACACTTTCACATTTTGGGTGATTATGGTCTGGATCATACAGCCGTTGAACTACTTAGGAGACCAAATGACTTTTATTACTAGACATGTGCTTTGGAAGACAGTTGAGTCCGACAGGATTTAAAGGAGTGGACTAATTTTTTTATGTTAGAAAATTCATTTGAGGTAAAACTAATCTTAGTTAGCCAACATGGTGTTGCGCTTGAGGAGAGGAGAGTTTTTAGAGCCGTCTTTAACCCTTTGGGAACCACACGTCTACTGTTTCTCACCTTCCTCCTGGGCATCTTGATCTGATGGACCAGCCACGAAAAGACAGATTGAAAGATGGATGGAAGGTAACAATAAGAGCAGACGGAGCAACAAAGCAGTCATCAATGATGGGCCAAAAGTACACGAGGAGAGAAATAGAATAGAAAAGGCAGGACAAAGGGGGGGAAGCAAGGAAGAAAGGATGAGATGAGGAACAGGAGGAAGGAAGGAATGAAGGAAACACAGAAGGTATGAAGAAGCAAGAAAAGACAGTTGAAAGGAGGATGACATACAGGGAGTGGAGAGGGAGGAGGGGATGATACAGGGGCACACATGAAGAAAAGAAAACACTGGAAAGACAACGTGTCAAATCAAAGATGAGGGAGAACGTGGACTCATGGAGGGAAAAGGTGTGGAAGGATCGGAAGTCCCAGGTTCATTTTTGTAACTGCAGCGGCAGCAAGCTTAAAGAAATAGTTAGACATTTGGGAAAACATGCTTACTGGCTTTTTGCAGAGAGATGATACAACTCGTGCACTGAGGCTAGCACCAGTTAGCTTAGCTTGAGGTGGGAGGAAACAGCTGTCCGGACTGTGTTCAATTAAGTTAACAAAATCTGCCAACATGCAACTCTAAAGATCACCAATTAACACGAGTTTAGAGTTGCTGGTTGCAAGAAAGCTGTTTCCTCCTCATTTCCAGGCTTCATGCTAAGCTAACTGCTGGCTGTAGCTTAATATTTACCATTAAAACATGCGAGTGGCATCATTCTTTACTCACAGAAAGACGGTAAATAAGCGTATTTCCCAAAATGTTTAGCTATTGCTTTAAAACTATCATTTCCCATCATGCAATGAGAGCCATTCACTGCCAGTAACATTTACCACTCACTGTGGCTGCAGGGAAATGTAGTTTGGTGGAACATTCTGTGAACATTCATTATTATATAATGCACATACTGATCACTTTGTACAAGAAGATTGGATGTTAACTGATATAAACATTTCTCTGAGGTAGAATTTTCCCACTGGGAGAGTTAAACCTTAATTGTCAGGAATGCCAAGAAAACCTTTACCAGCCAACTGCTTACTAATACATTTCTCCCTAGTATGTGATGGTCTAACTTTGGTCCTGCTCATCAAGGTCGAACTCCTCAGAGAACTAAACCTCACATCTGTTATGTGCATGTGTATAATTACGAATGTCAGAATACATACAATGGTTGCAGCAGTAGAAACATTTTACAGCTTTTTAAAGGTAAAACATGTTATTAAACAGAACCTTCACACCAGTGTGATATTTCTATCGTCTTTGACCGCATGGCCACTTCTGGTAAAACACGAATACGTTTAGCCAAAGATTTACCAAGATAGCTGTAAGTTTCTGATATCTTTGAGATCCTGGTGTTGCTGCACAGAAAGTGTTAAGCTACAGGGCAAGGAAACAGTCAACTATCTATTGACAAAATTAAGTACCCACAAGTAACAAAGAACAAGCTTTTTTTCTGTGCTAACTGTGTTTTGCCCTAACTGTGTTTCTGGCTTACTTTGTTTCTGGCTTACTTTGTTTCTGGCTTACTTTGTTTCTGGCTTACTTTGTTTCTGGCTTACTTTGTTTCTGGCTTACTTTGTTTATGGCTAACTTTGTTTCTGGCTTACTTTGTCTCTGGCTTACTTTGTTAATGGCTTACTTTGTTTATGGCTAACTTTGTTTCTGGCTTACTTTGTCTCTGGCTTACTTTGTTAATGGCTTACTTTGTTTATGGCTAACTTTGTTTCTGGCTTACTTTGTCTCTGGCTTACTTTGTTAATGGCTTACTTTGTTTATGGCTTACTTTGTTTCTTGCTGACCTTGTCCTGTTTGGAGCTGTTACTGTGTAAAGCTCCAAGTCTCCATGCTGAAGACAGCTGCCTGTTGCTGCTGTAAATGAGCGTGGTGAAGGCAGAGATTGTCAAAGCCTTACCAGTAGGCGTTAAGAAACTAAAAGAAAAGACCTGTAAAGCTTCGGGTGATGGCATAGCTGGTTGATTATTCTCTGCGGGTTTGCCAGAATCAATCCTTTTCATAATACACAAAATTGTTTGATCAACCGTCAAAAATATGCACAACTTTATATCTTTAGAGATGTATTGATTTTCGAAGTGAACATATTACTAAAGCTGACAAGATTACAGAAATATCACATTGAATTTCTGTTTTGGTTGTTTATACCTTTAAAACACTGACTGCAACAGCAGGCAATGGGAAAAAGCAGTCAAATGTTCATACATTCACAAAGGCATGATGACCATGTCAATGGAAATGTGCTCAGGTATGACATACGGTTTTGTCCATATTCATACATTCATATTCTTTTGGGAAAGCTTTTTAAAGGTTTGATGTCTTAACTCACATTTGGTACCGACATACAATGCAGGTAAAAAGATCTATCTACATTCTGTCTCAACGGGGGTCCAGGTGTAATTCTAAATCAGGTAGGCTACAAATAAACAACCTCTTCTTCTTCTTTTTAACAAATAAATGGGAAAAACATATCTTAACAAAAATTTGCATTGGCTTTTAGGGCTAGCCATAAATGTGCCAGAGGATGGGCGTGCAGTTAACTCACCTTGGTACTCTTGCTGCTCTGATGGGCCGAACCAGCAGCATCAGCCAATGGGAGAGCAGAATGGAGGGGAAGTTGATGCATGTTAGTGCAGTGTCACCCATAACTCACACAATTATGTTTCCTATTTTTCTTTTTCAACAATTTTGACCAGAAGACTTCCTCTACGACGCAGTTGTCCTATACATCTGCTTTGCATTCTGGGAGTTTTGCCAGCCCTACCTCCTGCATCCTCCTCGACCTGCTCAGCCTCCTCCTCTTGTTCGGGCTCAGCCTCCTGCTCCTCCTCGGCTTCTGGGAGAAAGGAGAGCCAGAGACTTAAATAGTGTTTCATGTTCATTGGGTTTGTGACAGGCAAAACAATGTGCGACAAATATGGAAAACTGCACTTACCCTCTGCCTGCTCCCTGGAGAAACATGAGAATAATCAAGTAGTTAATTAGCAATTGGTATAAACAAGTGATGTAGAATACTGTAAAATAAGATACTGCTCTACTTACTCGTACTCCTCCTCTACGTCTGACATGGCTGCAATAAAGAGAAACCCTTTAGGAGAGGATGAGATGACGGATGCAAGGAAGCACTCACATGATTAAAAAAATAACATGCATTAAAGTTAAGTGACATAACAGGTGTGTTCAGTAACTGAAAACCTTTATACATTTATCGCGTGTTTCACAGAGTGTGGGTCCTCGCTCCACCCTCGCTTGAAACCTATTGAGCCACTCAAGGATGCTCCTTTTCCACCCGTTCACGATGCTGTCACCTTCTACCAATGAACCTGTTCACCTGTGAAATGTGAACAGGTTCATCGGAAATGTTTTTGGAGGGTTTCACAACTTTCTCAGTCAGGTTGTTGTCCCTGTCCCACCCTGTTTGACTTGTGCCACAGGTATCGAACACAGTATAAGCCAAAGTATACAAAGAAACAATGACGTTGATATGGGCAAATACTTAATACATTCTCTTGCAGCTGTTTTCGATTGAGAATATGTCCAAAAAGCCTTAGCCAAAGGTAACATTCTGTTTTATCCATGTTTTTACACCTGGCTGCACCTAAGTACAGGAGTGAGTCATCACAGCTAAATCACAGGTGGCCGCAGCCCTGATTTTCCTGTGATTAATCACTTTGGAGACAGAAAAACACATACGGCACAAGCACGCAGAGACACATTGCACACCCGCATGGTTTCGGCTATAAATTGCCCCCCTGAGCTGCCATTGTCCTGGCATACAACCACGCGCAGACAGACGTACGCGGTGGGTGCGCGCTGACACCTTCCTGGCAGGCGGACGCGGGCAGATTGATGGAGCGCCAACAGGTGAGAATGCGACAAGGGTTAAGCACAGAGAGTCGGAGCGAGATAGAGTTGCTCTCACTTTCTAGTTCCTTCCATCCATCTCTGTCTTTTCACTTTTGTCCTTACTCACCCTTTCTTCCCCCTCTCCTGGTGCCTCTGACAAATTTTGGGCTGATTTACTTTGGAACACTGAACGGGCGAACAACGTCATTTCCCTCACAGCCTATTTGGATTTGACATTCTAAGTGTACTGAAACTTAACACCTCCACCATAACAACTCTGTTCACAGTCTGACATGTTCAGGGGGAAACACAAATCTGTCATCAGTACTTTGGCGCAGGTCAGAGGTCCCTTCACTCTTTTATGTGCCTATCTAGATACATTTCTACACTCTGTTATATATGATTCAATTCCTCTAACATTGTTCGCAAAAGTTGTTAAAATCTGATTTAAAGCGAACACAAAATCCATCAAGCCTCCCCATTTATTCTGCGGTCCTTCTACACACAGCCATGCCCTCCCATCTTTCCCTCCACTCTGTCTTTCTTTCCTCAGTGACAATTTATAGTGGCCCCGTGACTGTGCGGTTGAATTCGTAGGGGCGGTAACTGTCATCTGAAGCTCTGTCTTCTCTCTCCTTTGTCTGTTGCCGTGCCAGTGTGGCAGCCTGGCATAACCGGACACGATCGTTGCTTTCAACGACAACTCAATAAATCTCCTGTACTCCATGCGGCGTTATCCCTCTTGCTTGTGTGTACATGGATACGGTGGGATCTATGAGGCAATCAACTCCGGTCACGGGCGTTTTTATGCCTGGAAATTAAAGTCTTAAAAGAGTAGTTTGAAACATTACCTTTTAACAGAGATTTAAATGAGAACATACAGTTTACTCTGTGTACGGTAAATATGAAGCTGGCAGGCAGCCAGTTAGCCTAGCTTAGCTTAGACTGGTAAGAAGTGGAAACGGCAAGCTTGGCTCTGTCCAAAGGTCATTGATATTTGTATAACTCACATGATAGTCTCAAATAATGACTTATCTACAGAGGGTTATCTCTTAAATCTGCAGCGCCTCTCCATTTCCCACAGCTTTTCAGCGATTTTCAGCTCATTGTTTAGTTGCTTTACTGTTTTGGTTCCCTCTCAACCCCTAATTCTTTTGTTTTTTTTAATGTTTCTGTTGTTTTATTAAAGGCTGTAATTAACTCACTGTACAATACCTGCTCAGCATCACACAGCAGACAAAGTTAGCGTCTAGCTGGTAATCATAGTTGAGCATTTCATAGTTTAATAGACGGATATTACACCCAGGAGCAGGCGGAGACCATGTGAATATCAGACAAATTAATATTGGACTTGTTCTGTCACGTTGCGCATCACTAAGTGAATGATAAAGCTGATGTCCAAAGAAGAAACTGCTAAAGGCGATGATACGTCAATCCTTTGGGAACCACTTGTTCCCACTTCTCTCACATTGCCAACACAATTAGCAAATACAGGTTGAAACAAAGATAAGATAACACATAGTGAGCTTTTAAGGGCCTGGAGATGGATTATTGGAACATTTGGACAGAGCCAAGCTCGCTGTCTCCGGGTTGTTTGCTAGCCTAATGGTCACTGTAAGGAAGGAAGAAAGTATGTTTTCATATAAAAATGTAGGTTATTATATTTAATTGGTACTAACGACAGAGAAATGCATTTACCGACACAAAGTACCAATGTGGGATTTGAAAACAATTCTTATCAAACCTTTACCGCGAGAATGACTTGAAGTTCAGTGCCTTGCTCAAAGGCTCTGTCTGCCGGTCTTAAATGGAGAACGAAGACCCGAAGTAACGTAGAGGTAAAACCCATGAATAAGCATGTGATGGATGATAGAGGGCCAGTGGGGAGAAATGATGGATGGATGAATGAGAGGTGAACATTTCAACACCTCTGCTGGAACAGTCAGGAACTGCCTGCTAAATGGAAGGGTGATGGGGGACCGGGGGGATTCGGGAGAAGAGTCAAAGAGTCAGGTTCCAATGGGCAACAGGCTCAGGCCTTAGCAGGGTTAATTTTAGTCAAGGGCAGTGTGTGTGTGTTTGTGTGTGTGTGTGAAGTAAAGGAGTGCAACAATACCCCATTAGTGTTAAAGAGAGGCTATTGTAGGCTATTAATATATTTTAGACAGGAGAGCAGAGGAGGGGAGGAGCAAACATGACGGTAAAATCCTTTTGAAAGAGACTCCGGCTCCGATAAAAACCACCGCACTAAGAGAGGCCGGGTCGTTAGTGTCATTATGTCTTTTTATCAGTTAAAAAAACATTTAGGCAAAATAGCCGCTATGTGTCTTGGCCATAATCTCTTTAGAAATCACTCATCATGTAAAAATGTCACACTCGCATGGCAACGCAAGAGGAGTCGCTAACTAGCCATTGTAAATGCTCTGCGCACACAAACACACACACACGCACACACGCGCACACACACACACACACATAACTGCAATTACCAACATTACCAACTGCATAGATTACATTTGTGTACACAGACAGCTGTTTAATATCCTTTCCTTTTCTCAGAGCACTCGAGCTAGCTAGTCTGACTTCAGACTGTTAGCATTTGTGTTGAATGTGGTTAGCGTTGACCGTACTAAAAGCAAAGAAACAATGTGAAGGGCGGTAGGCTATTTACACACACACACACGCACACTCACATACTGTAGTCGCCTCACTAAAGCCTAATTAGCTGTCAGACCTATGACAGATAGGTCCAAAGAAAGTAGTGCAAGCTGAATGGCAGTGCTGTGGTGTAGATTTGGCCCGATGCTTTTATGAGGCCTCTTTGGACTTGTAATACAGACATTGTTTGGCAAGTGGTGATTTACTGTTAGGTAAGAGTTATCCTTCATCCAGTGACTGAGCTACAGAATGAAATCCCCAACCGCTTCAAGACCACACTGATACAGATACACATACAGTATAAAACACAGTACGTATAAGTGTACATATAAATACTCTACATCTAGCTAAGTGTTCGAAATTGTAAATATCAGTGTGGGTGCCTGCTACGGTAAGTGGAGGTGACAGACACATAAAGCCATGGTCAACACTTACAGAGAAAGATGTTTTTATGCTGTTATTTTAGCAGTAACTTAGAAAACGTTTAAAACATATATATTCTTTCACCTACCACACTTTTGCCAGCTAAAAGAGCTTTTATGGGGAGAGGTTTTCCGTACTGCAATCAAGGATTTAAAGACAGTACAGACTGCAAAGCCAAATGAGATATTGTAACTTTGATTTTGGGCTACATAAAGTTGTCTTGACTAGCTTCTGGGGCTATCTTTGTACTTTTTAGGAGCAATTTTTGCCGGCTTTTTGGGGAATGTCTGCAGACGTTTTTTTAAATATCCATCAATGCATTTGCTGTCACTCTAATACAATGGAAGTAAATAGATTTTTGTTTTTGTACGGCTTAAAGCAGGTAAAATGTCATCTGAAAATGATCATCAGCAGAAAGTGTATAAATTGTCTTAAATTCCATTCACCTCCATTATGCCAGTTTTGCTGCAGAGGTTTCAAAAAATGAAATCTGCAACATTAGTTAGAATCTCTTGGGAGAGCTTAATTTTGAAAGTTGTTGTTAATTTTTTTTTTTAAATTAGCCATTAATTTCACAACACTATGAACTTAACATAGCTTGAGATAGATTTATTTATTTATTATGGTTTCATGGCAATTGAGGTGTTTTTTTTGTTTTTTCTTTTACAAAAAATAATGTCTTCCTTGATGGTGCATTTAGGGGTGCTCAGATTCCCAAGATTTATGACTGCTACTAAGGCACTTTACTGACTAGTCATGCAATTGCATAATCAAGTTGCGCAGACACATTTTGTTGGGAATCCTGGAATCCTCCTTTAACACACAAACAAGTGAGAGTTTTTAAAGAAATAATAAAACTGAATACATCAACAAGGCGTCCACTGAGACATTCATCTTCAAATGTTTGGTTAATTGAATTCGACTGTCATCCTATGAGAACATAACCTTGAGAGGACATGTAAAAGGACAGACAGACAGACAGGCAGACAGAGGGACATACCTGTATGAAGGTGTGGTATCACCAGACACAAGAGACAGACAGAGACTGACAGACAGAATGGCTATTGTACAGACTGAGGGCGTTTTATACAGAGAGGTGGAGGGGCAGTGAGTATGCGTGTGCGTGTTGTCTCAATGACTATGTGTGTTTGCATGCTGTGAGAATTACTGAGGGTCCGAGTGTTCAATACAAGAATAACTGTGAGTCTGTTCGCACAAATGTGCAGATTTGTGTGTGTGTGTGTGTGTGTGTGTGTGCAGTGTGATCAGGGCTAGGGGCCACAGGCGGATTAAGCAGAGGCAGAAAGATGAGCACCTCGCAGGATTAGGGAGAATAGAGGGATGACCTCACTGGACAAATGGAGGGGTGCCACAGGTGGAGAGGGGGGTGACAAAATGAAGAGGGAGGGTGTGACAGATGGAGGGAGGGAATGCTAGCAGGGGGACTGGCGACAGAGAAGCAGAAAGACAATGGTTGTTATACTTTGGGTCCTTAAAACTGACCAGACAAGTTGTGCTATCTAGGATCAGCTAGAGCGCTGTCAGCTCAGACAGAAATGAGGAAGAGATGCATGACCAGGGGAGGAGACGGGAGGTGGAGGGAGGAAGCAGAGGGTCTTAACAGAGACCTGCAGTAGCCATTTGTTTTCAGAACCTGTAAAGAAGTTAGCATTTACAGTTACCACATTAGAGTTTCACATATTCAAAAGAACGACTTCTTGTTTTGGACATAATGCATATTCGACTCCTCGATGAGAACATAGATTAAACTCTCACGGGGCCAGCAGCAGCCAGCTTGCATAGCTTAGCACAAAGACTGGAAACAGTGGAAAACCGCTAGCCTGGCTTTATCCAAAGGTAACAAAACCTGCTTAAGTAGACGTTTTAAGCTCAATAATCAATGATTTTTATATAATTAGTTTCATCCATACAAAGCAGTGTCAAAACTGGCAGACGTTGTTAGTTTTGGATAGAGCCAGGCTTGCTGTTTCAGTTTCCAGTTTTTGTGCTAAGCTAAGCTCACCCCCTGTGGTCAATAGCCTCACCATCAAGACCATCATCTTACTGAAAGAAAGGGAACACAAAAGGACCGTCTCTGTAGTCAGTGTGGGGTTTGTCTGTTAGTGGCTGCTGTAGACGAACATGGCACCAGAGACGACCTGCTCCCTCTGTATATATGAAGGGCTCTTTCTAAGGTAATGAAAACAATTCATAGTTTCAGGTGGTTATACACTAAAGAAAACACAATACGATTATGATGAAATAGTGCACAAAGGACCTTTAAATCGTACATTACTTCATTGCCACATAAAGAATAAGTAGCAAGCTCAGAACACCGTGTTGACATATTATCACCTTTCTTTTATTTCCTTAAAATTGTTACGGGGAAAGTGTTAGCAAATCACGAAAGATGCGGAGTAAAGTCTAATATTCACTCTCTTAATTCTGTTTTGGTCTCCACAAACCCTTAAACGCTTTTTTTTTTCAACAGATTACAGATACAACCCAGACAGTTTCATTACCCCTATTTTGGAAATGCCATTCAATGTCAATTTGAAAGCAGACAGTTGTTAAAACAACGCCTGTGGGAAAAGCAAATGGCATTTTTTCTTCTGGACCCACCCACTTTCTCACTGTATGAGGGCAGAGTGAGGCGACCAGATGCGGATGCTCAGCAACAAGAGGAAGAGAGAGATAAAAGAGGAGAGAGGGAGGGTTAGCGTCAGACAGAGGGATGACCAGAGCGGATCCAGAAATAGAAGAGTGACTGCTTCTCTCATTCGCTTTTTCCATGAAAGGGGAGGTTTCTAGCTCACAGGAACAGCCCACACAAAAAGTGTCCGTACAACGTCTGATCTCCATGTAGTGGAGGTCGCTGTGATTGCTACGTGGCTAAATGAAAGTGTAAAAGAGGTCAGATAACATTATTATAGTGTTCCTCTTATTACATATATTACTGTAAAGTATCTACTGAAAACAAGCTCATGTTTTTTGTGCAGTTGGCCACATTGAGGGGGGGTTCAGGTTCTTATCGCAAAAAACAATGTGGTGAATATGATTTTCATTTATTAAGGTAGCCTGGTGACATAAGATGTAACTGAAATACTTGGAGCCTGTGGGTTACTGTAAGTCTGCTGATTTTGAGCTGGTGAAAAATGTGGGTGCGGTTTATGGGAGAGAAACATTAGCAGGGCTTCTGTCGAGCTGCTCAGTCGCCAACTGGCCAAACACAGATGAGGGCAAACCTCCAAATGTCACTCTGGGAATGTACGGTACGCTGTAAGAAATAACACGGTTGGCGAGGGATCGTTATTTGGCCATAATTATCAGAATGTTTTACTTAAAATTTTCTCATCAAAAGATGACAAAAAGTAGTGATGAATCATTTACGTCAATGATAAACATAACTTTACTAAAATTTGGGGGTTTATATCATTGTCTGTGTTATATTTTTTAACCGTGAATTATATATATTTGGATATGTCCATTCCCAGAACAATCTATTGCAGTGATGGAAATCTATGCTTACAAATGTTCACAGGCAACTTCTAATGCTACCTGACAATGCATCCAATACCCGTTTCAAAAGCAGAACCAAACAGAAAAAGGATGAGGGATTTAGGGGAATTAAGTACAGTAATCTGAGAGCAGATTTGCACCACTCAAAAAAAAAGACAGTGAAGAACACAAACACATTTGATTTTGTAAAAAACACTTTTATTATCACAGCAGCGTTTTAAATAAATAACTGGACAGTTATGGTCACTAGTCTCATGAAGGCACCACAGGCATGGTGACTGTAAGGATCTGTGAGAGACAAAAAAGGAACAAACTATGTTAATGCATTTGATTGTATTGCTTAGTTTATAAGTGCAGCAGATGTTGATACACACCATCATACCCATTGCCATTTTTTGGTAGCGCTGCTTGCTGGTTGGTGCTACAGTACAAGATTGTTGTGTGGAGTATATATAGTGTCCGTGCGCAAGATTTGTACCTGAGTGTTGTTGTTGTACTGTGCCACACTGTTCTCCTGGTCAACAAGGAAGGGATGGAAGATGTCGAGATGGAAGAGGGAGGGCCGAGCCGTCAACACCAGTCGGTCCTCACCAACATCAAGAACCAGAGAGCGACAAGACGTCTGCACAGGAGACAAGTTCACCCGGCTGACACTGAGCTTTTGTATATGCACCTATACATGATGTACTGTTTAAGATGCGATGACCTTGACATGACAGTTTGTTTAGAAGTAGCAAACATATGCTAAACCTAAAACTTTGAGCTGGTTGAAAACTCAGCTCCCAGCTGACTTTTTTACAGAATGCGTTACTTCTTCAAGAGGAAATTATTTTAGACAGAAGAATAAGCCATGAGTTGAACATAACATAATGTTGTGTTGTGAAACGTGCTGTAACAACTTGGTACTTGCCATTTCTATTGTAGCTGACTTGTGCTCGAAAGAAGTCAAGGATGCGGCAGGAGCCTACTTCTCCTGTGTCTTTTCTGGGTGTGCTAATCTGCTAAATCAACTGTTGTTGTTGCTGCTAATAAATACAAGTATATTTGCAGCTAGCATCCATGTTTTTCCGAGCAGATGCACTGGGACACATTTAGATTGGAAGTTGGGAATATTGCCTCAGAACTATTGAGTTCGGACTTGTAATGGACTTCAGGGTTAGTTCTCACAGACTAAACTGTACAGCACATCATTCTTTCAGGATGCAATTTTAGTTAATCAAAAAGTTTTGTTTCATGCTGATGCTCTCCGTTTTGTCATAAAGCTCATTTCCTTCTTGCAATGTTTCAAACTGTATCTCAATAAAAAAAAAATGCAGTACAATATGTATAAATCTACATTTGACCAACAATAGTTTGTTGTAGTCTGCAGAAAGACAGAAAATGATCAGCTTCACAAAGTATCTCCCAAATTGTGTCACTCAATCACTAAATCACCGAATAATGGCTAATTGGTTCCAAGCCTTTTTGTCATTTATATCCTGCTTGATTTACATTTACCTCACAGGACAGGGAGTTTAAATGGGAGTTCATATTTGAATTTGGGGCAGATCAGAGTAAGGGACATAGTAGACAAGTGGAGTGTGTTTATGTTTAAGTGTAGTATATGTCTCACCACCCCAGGTAGATTTATTTCTGCAATTAGGTACTCAGGGTCCCCAACAGGTGGCTCCACAAGCAAAGTGAACTCTGGTCTGTAGCCGGTGAAGACATAAGTGGTGACAAGGAGAGTGAGGAGTCAATACACTGAGACAAGAAAGACACAATTATTGAGTATATTCGGTGACATTAAAAAGCAGGGATGAGAAACAAAGGAGAAACAGTGGGCCCAAATCAATAAAAGTGAAAAAAACAAACTTATCAAAGTGTCTGGTGAGTTGCTCTGACTTAACATAACACGTCTAACACGGGCATAAGAAGGGCTTCACCTTTTGGCTGCAGCAGTGGAGCTCTCCCTGTAGGAAAAGGAACAGATCATCGAATCATAATATCACACATCTTAGAAGTCACTGTAAACCAGTATGTGTCAGTATCATTTTTATTTACTTATTTTTAAGGCAGAAAATAAGAGAAAGTTTTCAGCTCTTATTAGATTTGATATGATATGGCACATAATGATGTATTGTTGTAGAATTTTGGGGATCTGCACTGGAGTAAACAACAACTAATGCAAGGATCAGTGGTGGAGTACAGGAAGGAGATGTCTACCAGCTGTAGCTAGTTCAGGCAAGCTGGTAAAAATTACAAAATAAAACGTGGCTATTTTATAAGGAATGCTTTCTCTAAGCTACTGTTTCCCATTTACTCTGCCCACAGATGGTTTCCTTGACAATTAACCCTTGTCAATAGTTGGTTGGTTTGTAAACAGCATTTCACAAAAACTACTGAACAGATTTCTACGAAATTTGGATGGAGGATGGGTCTTGCAGGATAAGGCATTTTTGTATATCATCATATTTTTGGAAATTTCTGAGGGAAAAATGCCTGAAATGAAACATGTATTTATGTGGGTGGTATCCATGAGTTGCTACAATCTGATGCCGATCCTACATCTGGTGATCTTAAACTTGACTTTTTAGAAAAATTACAACCCTGCAAGAAGCTCCAAATGTCACCCTTGTTTTCTGTTAAGCTGTCCATTCAGACAGAGACAGTCAGAGGAACGTACTGAGGCTGCAGCTCTTGTATCACCGGCCTGCTCTTTGTCCGGATGTTCTGCTCGCTGACAGAACCCAAGAACTTTCGGTTCTTCAGCACTTTCCAGTCTGCAAAATCAGAAGAACTAATCTCAACAACTGCTACCAACATGAAAATCAAACACGCATACAAAGACCAAAAAAATACACTTGCCTCTACTTAGCTCCAGGTTGTATTTGTTCTCTAAACCCTCGACAGACACCAGAATAACAAACTGCTGGAATAAGGGATCCTTCTACAAGACATGGACATACAAACACATTTCACACTGTTAAATGAGCACTTCCGCTTATTTTCATGCAGCATTTCAATTGCATTCAAAGGAAGCTTAAAAAAATTCAACTGTGGCACTGAGAGGCCCTCTGTTGGTCAAGTGTGGAAAATTTCAGAAGCTCAGCACAAATAAATAAAATAAAAAAAAAAAAAAATAAATAAAAAATCTTGATTTTGTTTTATTTATAAAAGAATACATCTTTAAAACATTGCAAAATATTTCATTAACCTATTAACAGGGTTCGTACACTTTTTTCAAGGTCAAATTCAAGCACTTTTCAAGCACTTTTAAGGGTAATTTTTAAGATTTTCCAGCACCTTATTGCTGGGGTGAAATACGTATCTACAGGAATATATAAACTTGTGATTTTTTTCTTCACTTTTTATCACAATTATGTACACTGTATCATGCTGTAAACATCTAAAATTATATTTTATAATAGCAAAAACTTCAGAAATTAATTATACAGTCTGATCCCAATTTTGTGAAAGACACAGAGTTATAATGTCAAGCACTTTCAAGCACTTAAACTAAAATCCAAGCACTTTTCAGACCTTGAAAATGCAACATTGAAATTCAAGCACTTTCAAGGATTTCAAGCACCCGTACGAACCCTGTATTAACCAACTTAAACTACATTATACAGATGTGAACTTAACAGTAAACCTCCACAGTTTGACATACATCATCCCAAGCAAGTGTCACAACTATATCGTTTTATCTAACCTTTAACAAGAATAACAAAATTAGATTGTTGTACA
The DNA here is from genome assembly GCF_900880675.1 of Sparus aurata. NCBI lineage: Eukaryota > Metazoa > Chordata > Actinopteri > Spariformes > Sparidae > Sparus > Sparus aurata. Next base: position 5,682,844 of record NC_044209.1, on the reverse strand, counting down.
CATAAAGAAAAAAAATCTAACAAGACCAAAAACAAGAAAACACACCTGGCACTTTTGGAAGAACTCCTGGTTAATGACCACATCATACGCTGTGCAACCCTGAGAGTCTAAAACAGAGAGAACATTTTTTTTAGAATTATAACATCCTACCCTTCTATTAGCACCATAATGAGAAATAAAATAGCAGAGTTCTATCTGTAAAATGTGCCATGTGTGTATTAAAATATATTGAGACAGTAAGTCAACAACATATATTAATCAATTAAATAGTTCTTATGAACTGGAAACCACTAGATATATAAATCCTCTGACCAAGAGAGAAGAGATATGAATGTGATTAATGTTTCTGTTAAAAAAAAAAAAGTGCTGTAAAGACACATCAAGTTCAAAACTGGGGACGCAGCTGTTGTCACCAATTGACTGGTGTCGAGCCTTCTGTCTCCCTCCACTCCTCTCACACATTAGAACACACAAAGCCCTTAGAGTTAAGGATTTGATGTGTTCTAGCTCTCTGAGTAATTTCTCAGGTCCCCTCCAGAAGACTTAATGTTACAGGAAGTTCATATCAACCATTTGCCCTGACGTGAACTGCCTGCTTGCAGGATGCATGACATCTGTTTTGACAATTTTGCTTGACATCGTCAGTATGAAGCTGCAAAGGCCTCCCACTGAAGTCGGCAATGAAGAAAGGACAAGATGATCTTTCCTGATCATCTTTCCTGTTTCCTGTTTCCTATGAAGATTACACTGACCACCTAGGAACAATGGGCCTCATTCATCAATATCTTCTTAAGAATCTTAGATTCTTTCTTACGTTAGTCTTAAGAGGTTCCTTAAGAAAACCCTACGTCAGATTCACCAACTCGTTCGTAAGCCTCAGAATTGTTCGCAGCTGTGTTCTTACATTGATGAAAGCCACAGGAGCAATATATATGCCATTGTTTTGTGGGCCTTGAATGGAGAAATGCCACATATGAATAAGGTGGGGGGGTTACTAATTGATGGCATGTTTCCAATTTACTTGATTTATCTTAAATCATTGGCACATTTAATTTATTTTAGAATTTAAATTCTTTGTAAATTACCAAAAATATGAAATGAATAAATAAATGAATAAATATGACAGAATTATCACTGTAATATTGAGCTACACAAGAGAAGAAAACACAACCATGCCAACATTTCGGCACTGAAATGTGCGTAAGAGTACTCCTGAGTGTTCGTAGGATTTGTTCTTGCCTAAGAAAAACTCCTAGATAAAAAAAAATTAATGAATGCCACAATCTTCGTAAAATCTTCGTAAGTGGGACTTAAGAACAAATTTGTTCGTAAGAACGGTTCATGAAGGAGGCCCAATGTTCATTAATTATAGAGACTCTGGTGGGCCGCCAAGGTCTACTTTCCCCATAGTTTTTCTAAAATTCTAAAAATTCTCAAAAATCCCATTAAATAATCTCCGATATCATGTGCCTCTTGCTTCAGCTAAATGCCCCCATTTCTTGCTGTACGCCTACACACCCTATCTTACTCACATGCACAAACATTCTTGCTAACCTAGGCACTGTTTTCCTTGGTCTGAGTTCTGTTTAGCAGCCACTTTCAGTGCTGCTCTGTGTCATTTATTATGTTTGATAAAGGTAATCAAATGACAGTGTTTATGAAACGCAGCTCGGAAAAGATAATTGTGTGGGAAAGTGGACATGCGTTCTTATGCATGTGTGCAAAATGTTACTTGCGTTCTCTAGCAGCAACCTCAACCAGAAAGATCAAACAATACACACTACTCAAAATGAGTTGGGTTATTGGGGTATTTTAGTGCTTCACTTGACTGTTTATCCTGTGACATATCTGAATTTCTACCATGTGTTTTTTGTAAATATTTTTGTGTCCCCAAAAAAATAATGTGACACATTTCATTGACTTCTATTGTATAAACATGCACATGCATATCGCAACCGTATCCCAAAGTCCAAAAACTAATTTTGAGTAGTGTATAGTTAAGATGGTACTCCTTACAGGGGCTCATAGTTTTTAATCAAGACAATGACTCGACAATGACATTAACTAGTCTCTCAGTGAATTTTTAGTTACACAACTCTGGATGAATACCAGATGGGAAGCTATTTACTGATTTCTAACTGTTGACTATGCCTACTACAAGGCATGTGTTAACATTGTATAGCCAAAGCTGTACAGGGAATTGTTAGGGCTAGACTAACCACCAGGCAGCAGAGCTTCTACAATTTCTTATTCATGTTATGTTATTTATGATATAATCTCCTAATTTTAAAGTGCACAGGATTGATGTATTTAACTTTAAACATGCAAATATTTTTTCCAGGAGAGGAGCCCCCTAACACTAACACTAGAGGATTATGTCTTACCATGACTGTGTAACCGAGAGCTCGCTGAGCCTGTGCCAGGAATTCAAAGTCATGATTAAATATTTGAACCCACAGGCTTAAAGTTGTAGTCTATAGCTTATTTGTTATATTTGCTAAAATTGTGATTATGATCTGACAGTAGAATAAGATAAAGGTAAGCTGTCTGTGGCTCCACCCAGTGGCTGTAATTTAGTTTGCAAAAATCCATCGCCCCCAAATCAACACAACCAATCAGAGCTGAGGGGGGTGTCTGAGAAGCGTCGATCATTCTCGTGCATACACTGCTGCCCCCCCCCCCTCATGCAGTGGGCACTGCGCAGTGCCTCTCCCCCGCGCAGGCGCAGTGTCTGTTCTCACCTGGGGCCTCATTTGCGTACGTTGCGTATGCACAAAAGGCGGCGGACGCCACTCTCTACGTAGACTGTGGGATTTATAAAAAGAGAACTTGACGGGAAAATGTGCGGTCCTCCACGCAAACTCTGACCCATGCATACGCACATAACTGGAGTAAGGGGAAACTGCGCCACTGATGGCAGAAGAAAGAAACGGGGGAAACTGTGTGTTGTGTTTTGTTGCCATACAAATAAAGACTATAATTATCTTATATTGTTAGTCTGAAGGACTGTTAGCCAACCAGGGTAATTCTCACACGTGTAGCAGATATTACGTAGATGGGTATATAAAAGGCATGTATTCACAATGCGTTATGGCGCACAATGGCTGGTTTGGCACTGTTGGAGGATGTGGCAAATGGATGGATACGGAGGGAGCGGAACTTCAGAAACCAGCAAGATCCACTGGCCAACAGTGACAATGGCTGATGAGCCGTTTCCGACTCTCACGAGCTGTCCTCTTGGATCTATGTGCGGTATTGGGCCCAGTGTTAGAGAGGAGCACCCGCAGAAACCACTCCGTGCCAGTCCCGCTTCAAGTGCTCACAACACTCGGGTTTCTGGCAACCAGCACATTCCAGAGGGAATTGGCTGACAGGTCAGGGATATCCCAGCCAACCTTTAGCCGTGTTATGCCAGACGTGTTAGGAGGTATAATTGGTTTGTCGCAGCAGTACATAAAGTTTCCTTATACGTGGGTGAACAGGCAAATAAAAAAGCGCAATTTGTAGCAATGTCCGGTCCAAATGTAATCGGTGCCACTAACTGCACTCATGTTGCTACAAGAGAACCGAGTGAGAGTGAATTGGGCCGGCATCGGTGTCCCCCTCCCCCTCCGTCACCACTGCACTCAGGAAGGATTCTCCGATGATACCTGCCAGTTTTTCATCATGCTCCGGTTGACCCGTTCCCCCGCCCATGGCACAGACGCTCTGCCTGTGTGACGCCAGGCGCTTTTTTGCTTCCACTTTTATGTCTGATCACTTTTTTTTTCACTTCGGCCACACTCCGACATTCTGAGGCAACATCATTTAAATTGTCTGCCAAATGCTGCCACTCTAGAGCCTTTTTGGCACTGATGACCCCAACACTGTGTCCACCAAATAATACAGCCTTCTTCTTCTCCACCTCCCCGACAAGAACTTCCGCCTTTCTCTCTGCTTTCGGCATGCTTCCAGTCATGAATGAATATTAATTAGGGGCGTTTCTCTGAATATTCATAGGCAACTATGGCCGTGGTACGACCCGCAAACAGGTGCGCCACATTTAGAGTGAATTGTGATTTATGAAGGGAAATCGGCGTAGGACGTGCGTGCGCACCGTTTTATGATTCAGGATATTTTTGTGTGTAAGCACTTTCTGTGTTTCGTGCGTACGCCACCTTTTGACGTCAATCCTACACACAGTTTTATAAATGAGGCAGATACTTTCAAGCTCAAACTCAAACTGTGAACAATAGCCCCTTTTAGATAGAAAAGCCGGCACATTTACAGCAAGGTAAAGGCTGCAATGTACCGCCTTGTCTATCTATAAGGGAGGTGTAATATTCCTTCTTTTCCAAAAAGCCACCACTTGGCCAACACTAGGGTAGGCGTAAACATGTGATGTGACGTAAAGCACAAAGTTTGGCGTGAAGAGAAGCAGGTCCAATTTGTCTTTAAAATAAGAGCTTTACATTACACCCCATTGGAGTTTAGAACTGGGTTCTTAGCGGTGGGTGTGTGGTTGTGGGTCGCACAACAGTGCAGGTCATTGACACCTCCGCCCGTGTCACGCATTTGCCGGCAGAACGACAGCTTGGATTTACATAGCAATGGAGGCGGCAATAAGTGTACCCTCAGAGGCTTCAAATTGGCGGACCAAAACAGACCCCCAATTTACTGCCCTCTGTCTAAATCCGCGGACCTAGCCGCAAAAAGGACGGCCAATTGGCAGCATACTGCCCAGTATGAAAACGGCTAATGGCTGAAAGGCAACAGAGCAGAAAAATTTTGTCTTTATGGCTACTGGTTAGCAAAAGTGTATCTCAGGTGACCGGGTGTTTATAACGTTTTTGTTCAGTACGTTCTGAAGTGGTTGAATTAGTTTAGAGAAAAAACATTACTCGTGCTTCAGAAAGGCAGTATGACGTTGCACCGCTTAATGATTAGCTGGTAACTCCGCTTGCTGCGATGTTGTTTGTTACTCAGGATATATACAGTGATCCGCATGGGGCACTCGTCATTGTCTTTAGTTGTATTGATCTTAAGTGAATGCGCCATCTTGGTTATCTGGCATCCTCTGTTACGGCAGGGCTGCAGCAGCAGAGAGGAAGACGGAGGGACCTGGGAGCTGTATCATTCAAATATACTGGCTAAGTCCACTTTTATCTCCAAACTCCAGACTGCAAGACTTTAAACAAGGAAGGGAGACAGCTCCACTATCAAATTACATGTTATATATTTATTGGTGTTCTCAAACTATTGTGACAGTTGCTGCTACTGCCAGTGGCATAATAACATAACAAAAGTACCCAACTTTTATAATGATATGCAATTAGAATTTAGAAGATCCTGATGACACACAGCTGTGAATTCTGGAAATTTTTGGCAATGACTCATTGTCTGTTGCCAGAGACTGTTCTCAGTCATACCAAAACTGAAACAATGACTAAGGGTACTTTTCCAGAAAAATAGCTTTGGTTCATCACGCTATCTGCAGGTTTGAACAAGTCAAGTTTGAGACTTTTTAAGACCTTTTTACAACCATTTTGAACTAAATTTAAGACCTACACGAAGTATGAAAAAGTAAGGAAAAGTGCGGTCCCAGAATTACTTTTAGTTTTTATCTGGGAATTTAATTTAATTAACCATAATAACCCTGGTGTGTGTGTGTGTGAGAGAAGTTCCACAGTGGAACACGTGAGGCTGCAGGAAAGGAAATGGATGAACTTGGACCAGTAACTGGTGATAAGGGCGAACAAAAGTGTGTGATAATGTGACCTCGCTAGAGACCTTTAGAAGATAACTGGTGTTTGTCCGATTTTGTGTGTGACACCAGCACTTTCACACCAAGTGTGCCCAAGTTGAGGGTCCTCTTGAAGAGTGAACACCGCGCTTAAGATTCATTATGTGGTACAAATTTTAACCAAGTGAATTATGGTTATTATTTCCGATAGTTGTAGCAGATTCCGCTGTTGAAGTCTTTACGAAACTGGCAACGTGCACAGTGATAAATTCTGACCGGGCTGTTGGCAAAATGCCACTTACGTTCCTGGATACCTCAGAAAGAAAAACAACACATGGAGCCAACTGTGAATCACGAACATTCATAAACTTGTTTTGTAGAAACCTCAGTGCCATCTAGGGAACTGGCCCTCATTTCTACAACCTTCGAACAGAACCACTGTAATCAAGGAATGCTTCATCAACGGAGGGAATTTCCCAATGCACAATCCACAGTGTCCTGTAGACTATGACACACACACACACTTTGATTTGCACTTCAGGACATGCAATATCTGCTATTGAGTGGTTCTTGCAGTGAACCAATGCGTCAGGTTCCAATTTCACTTTGGTTTGGCTCGTATTTACAATTGGATACATAAAATGAAGCACAACCAGTTCTGCTTTGGTGAAATGGGGTGTGAGTTCCATTTAATAAAAACCAAATGGCTAATTATTTGATCTGATTGTTATCTTAGTTAAATTACTGATGGGAATAAAGTGCTTAGCTCCAACCTAACATTATCCTGGTTCCCTTAAAAAAAGATCTATGGGACTTTTCAAAATTGGATTATTGCAGAAACTAACATCTGTAGACCTCTTAGGGGGTCTCAGAGTTATCACAAGGATGTCACAGAAAGGCTACCAGACAGCTAAAACAAAGACAAGAGACGAGGTATTCCAGCGTGATGACATTCAATTTCGCCAAAAACCTCTGTAGTCTCATTTAGCCACTTAATTCAGCAACAACTGCCTTTTTTAACACGCGCTGACATTTTAGAATTTAGACATGGGCTATTAACTGATAGGATTCTATGTTGTTAAACAAAATGTGAAAACTCCTGTGTTAACCGCAGACCTTATTTTAGGCATTTCCCAGAAAATCCATAAAAAAAAGACAAGGGAACCAGAAGGGCAAAAATACAAACTAAAATGAAAAAAGATAAACAGTACAACATTTGTGGCTTTAGTTACATACTGTTGTCCGTTTCTGTGTGTGGCTCGCCAAGGCTCATGGGAACTCTGAAACCGCTGGGATCTTCTGATTGAAGCAGCTCCACCAGCTCCTCTCTGGAGAGTTCTGGTGGCGGTGGGACCGAGTTCGACTGACAGATGTTGACGAACACCTTCTGCTTGCCAGGCTCTGACAGAGTCTTCACACACATGCCTAGGACGGATAGATGAGAAAGAAAAAGAAAACAAAGAGATGAAGACAAACACAATAAATGCTTGAGCAATCTGAGGCGCTGTCTTCCATATATGAAGATTTCATATAACTTGAATTGTGGAGCTACTTACCAGGTTGTGGTCGAATTACTTTGGAGTCTGGATTTTCAGTCGGCATCTGTCCCATGGTCTAAATAAATGACCAGCAGTAACGTTATTTTGGTAATGGTTCGCAGACACATTTTACATATAGTTTTACACATACTAACAATTTAAAAACTATTGTTGCGTCAATTATGTTACTACCATGGCAGGACGAACGACTGTGTATGCCAGGGTTTCACTACATTGAGCTTTTTGGTGGCATCAGATCACAATTGGAATCTTTTAAATACAATATACCCATCTATACTGGTATATACTATACTTTCACTTGAGGGGCTTTTGCTGCAGGATGTTACTGGCCCTCTGAGGGAAAGGGAAAGGGAAATCATAACCCATGTCTCTTTACGATCAGAGGGATTTTGGAAAGCTACAGAGTTATCAAAACAAATGAACTAAGTTCCTGAGGATGGAAAGAGAAACAATTTCCTAATTTGCAAGCAAAACAGCACATTCTTATTACTAGTTTTGTACAATCTGTACCATCTATCATCTTACCAAAGCTGATTCACAAATCTGTTTCCCAGCAACAAGATTACGGGTTTAAAGTTTGTGTACAATAATAAATGAAACAACACTATATTTCGTTGCTTGACATTTAAAAAAAAAAAAAAAAAGGTTAATCGCTTCGTTGCAAAGAGGTAGGTAAGAAGTTTCCCCGTTTACAGCATATGTGCCGATGAGTTTGATGAATATGTTGGTGCAGTCTGACCTCACCCTGCTGCCCCAACACATAACAGCTTTGACAAACATCATTTGCTACCACAGAATGGTAGAACGTCCTCAGCATGCTTCTGCAAACTCTTAACTAGAACCTATGCAGTCTGTTCTGGCCCTGCTTACTAATACATACATACATACATACATACAGACATCAAAGACATATTTAGGTGAAGGATATGCAAAAAATGTTGAAAACGTTTTCAAAGATAGAGTCATATCTATTTTCCCTGAAAAAATTATTATGATAAAAACAGTGATGTGATTTTTGCCGGGGTCTGTACCAAACAAGCAATTTCCCTTAAGCCTGGAGGATATAATTTGTAGGCCACTAGAAATCACAAGGCTTTAATTGGTATGCTGTGGGGTGAAAAAAAATATGCATCTCTTGTGATCTGGATATTGCACATGGGCATAATGCAATTTTGATAATATTCCTATTCATTGTTCAGCCCTATTGGTATTGATCTTCTCATGTGACTCTCTTAACTTAAAAGCAAATAAGCACCCAACATGTTGAACTATTCCTTCTCAGCAAGACTTACCTTTTAGAAAAGAGATAACACATTGTGCACTTATAAAACGACCCTTTTGAATTAATTAGCATTAAACTGAGCCGTGAAGATATGGAGACTCGCCTAAAGCCAAAGAATATTACCTGTAACAGCAGCTGCTGGTAGAGCTCCTCTTGTTGCTGTAACTCCAGCTCAGAGTTGAGGAGTGAAGGATCTGTCATCATTGCTATGGACAAAAAATTGTCAATGAATCCATTGTTACACACAGTCTAACAATAAATTATTTGTTTTGAATAATGATAAGAAAAGTACCCCCGTAATGTGAAGGGTGATCACTGATCAACACTTTATTGACCAAACATCTCACAGATTAATTCAGAAAATAATCAACTGACAAACAAACAAATAAATAAATAATAAAGTTGCAAACTGTTGCATTCTATCAACCAAAAGTAGTTTGGACAACTGGTGTTAAACCATTTCACTGGAGTAACTGTGCCGGAGCTTCCAACCGTTGACGTTTTAACTGGTGAACAGCTTGACTTTAGTTGACCTTTTATGTAACAAAGCATGTCACAATCACATTCTTCTTTGGTCCAGCAATCAGTCGAGTGATAACCTCACACAGGACATGAAGCCGTCAAAGTCATGAGGGGCTGATAATGACTCTCCCACTACGTAAGCTCCCCCACTTAGGCTGCAAATGATACACTGGCTGTGTCCTCCACATTCAAGCAAAAGAAGGTTGCTTAAATTTGATGGGTGAAACCAGTACATCATTTGCAGCCCTCAGTATCACACAATCAACTGCACTCTTTACAAGAGACCATTAAAAAGAGAACACTGGTGGGTCTGATGGAAGCATAGACTCCACCGTGTCACTGGGTGCCAGGCACGTGCACACATAAGGCCCAAGGGGTGCTTGAGCCCCTGCCCTTTTTGCCTCAAATTATAAAGTGCCCTTTTTGTGTGTTTTTTAATGAATAAATAAAATCCTGTTGTGCGTAGGGATGTAAAAAAAAAGGCGGTATAAAAACGCTACTGTTCTCTACTGTACGAATTTCGTACGTAATATGGTGTTGTGAGTGTGTTGAGCCTATAAAGCCGCTTCTCTGTCCGCTGCTCCGCTCTGTCTCTCTCTATGAACGGTCACCACTTTGAAATTAAAAGCCCCCCGCTAAGAACCCAGCTCTACACTCCAATGGGGTGCAATGTAAAGCCCTTATAAATCAAATAATTAGATTGTCAAAGTTAACGCGTTAATAACACGAAGAAGAAGAAGAAGCAGGGTTGGCGTTCAGGAAAAACACAGTGGACTGAGAAGCGAAAGTGAAAGTAAATGGAGAAAGGACTTACGAACGGCAAATACACTTTCAAAACACTGCCAGATGGTTCAGTCGATAGGACAAAAGTTATCTGCAAGTACTGTAGACATGAAATTAGTTACCATCGAAGTACGTCGAGTCTCAGATATCATCATTATCAAGTCAAACACAAGGCAGATGCAGAGAGCCCACCGCCTCCCCTTGCCAAAAGCTGATATCACCATGTTTTGATCCCATTTAGGGTGATGGGATATTTTTTGAGCCTTTTATTTTCCTGCATGATTTGAAGTGTTGAATAAACATTTTCATAAAGCAAGCATATTTGCCCTTTCTTATGTTGTTAAAAGTATTAAGAACATGAAAAAAACACATTAAGGTACATTTAGAACAGAAAAAAATGTGCCCAAAATATTGCGATTAATTTGCAATTAATCGCGAGTTAACTATGGACAAAATGCGATTAATCGCGATTAAAAAAAATTAATCGTTTGACAGTTAAGACTGTTAAGCTAACTGCTTGTTAATGAGAGTTAAGAATAATATGACAGCTGTCTGTGTCGGCTGTTTATCTTGCCACAAATCTTAAACTTCTTCCAGATATTGAGTTTACTGTGACTTTGCTGTTGTAAACATTGTTGTTCTACTAACAGTCACAGTAGTCATTTCTTGGTTTTGTCACATTTTTAGATGTGTAGCCTGTATTTCTAGTCTGCACTTGGCCTCCAATAAACAGCCAAATAATAAACCAGTGTTTTATTGCTTTTTAAGAAATGCAGCTGAATTGCATGTCTTCTAAACCTCAGCATAATGATAATGTGAATAAACTCATGTTGACAATAACTTGTTGACACAAAAGAAATGGCAATTGCATGTCACTCACAGCTACACAGCATACACAGCTAAGTAGTTAGCTTTATACAAGTACTGTGTTTATTAATTTTACATTAATTAATCTACATATTGTGTTATTAAGGCCTGACATTTTTTTTGGCACGCGCTATGCGCGCACGTACTGCCTTTTTCTGACTTTGAGACCCTGCCCCTCTATAATCAGGTGCACGTCCCTGCTGGGTGCAGTGGTAAAGTGCAGGTGAGGCTTCAGAATCAAACTCAAATCATGAGATTCCAAATAACTCACACTACAGTATGATGATGATGATGATGATGATAACACTGTCAGGGTTATTCATTCATTTATTTATTCATTCATTTTCAGAACTTAACTTAAGGACCTACAGAGCCGTGTAAGACATGATTCAACAGCTTTCACAGGCTGATCATCACGACACGTAAACTGAAAGATCATAATCAAAAAACAGCAAACAACATTTATTACCTGTTGTTGGCAATGGGTACAAATTAAAGCTTCATTAAGAGCAGCAAACACAGGGACTTGTCCCACTGTACTGCATGAAAGATGACAATAGTTGTTCTGTGTGCAGCCTGCTGCTGCTGCATTTCTGTACAAATGAACAACACACGGTTAATGGAGCAGTAACTAACATTGACTCAGGACTAAGGAGCCGAGTAGCACTGAATTAAAAATCACAGTGGGCTAATATAAAATATAAAGCCAACAGGTGGATAATCACTTGGACTGTCTTTCAGAGAAATGGAGCATCTGTGGGGGGCTGAGATGTTTCCTGTTAGCCCTCATCGACTGCATAGTCTTTGTCCGGGTATTAGGAGAAATGTTAAAGAAATATGCGTGGGTGCACACTCTTTCTATCAAAATTGAAATTTGCTAGCAAAACTAGCTACCGGTTAAGGCTAGGAAAAACTTCGTTGCCTTGGTTACATGTCCTCGCTAGAGGCATTAGCACAGTGCTAGCTAACTAGCTTCCTAGCGGTGAACACCAGCCGACTGGGAACGCTGTCTATCCGATAACTGTGCACGCTGCTGTGTCTAATGTTTGTTTACCGCGTCCGTTCTGACAACACACGAGTAACAACTCTGGGTTTACCTTTGGATCCGTGCGGGTTACTGTTCTGAGATGTCACGCAGGAATTCGGTGCGGCGCCTACACTTCCGGCACAGCTCTTTCAGAATAAAAGCTTTATGTAAAAGTTATGACAACGTTACCGAGCGTGTTCCTGTTTTATTGGCAGGCTGTCATACTCGGAACAGCTGTGCCCGTCACACTTTGAATACCCGGTATGCACCACAGTAATTGACTGCACGATGTGTGTGCACTACAGTGCCAGGTGGTGAGTGGGATGTTGCAATTCATAACTCTGACTGTCCATCCATCCATCCATTTTCATCCGCTTATCCGGGGCCGGGTCGCGGGGGCAGCTGCCTGAGCAGGGACACCCAGACTTCCCTCTCCCCGGATACTGCCTCCAGCTCTTCCTCACTCTGACTGTGAAGGAGGAAAAAGAAATCTGCTCTTCCAGCCTGGTAGCGTGGTAAAGTTGTGTCCAAAAGCCCCGGGAATAGACGCACAATGCCCATTCAGTGCCCTGCCCCTCTTGCACTTTCCCTCTTGCACGCAAATGGCAAAAAGCTCTCGCCTCCTCCGCTTGAGGCATCTGACTCTATTGACACTGCTGATTTCACCCCATATAATATGCCAACTGCACAGTATAATGTGCTCAAGATGGATATGGCTTCTAACATGTGATAACTGCATGCTATTGTATCAGCTCTTTTCATGTATCATTAATTTATTGTTTGATGATAACAGAGGCTCTGTTGTGATGTTGACGACTACCGCTGAACCGACAAGCCCTCTGCTTGTAGCTCCGCTGAATGTCCACACCCAGAAGTTAGATCTTGGCAAGAGTTAAATATGTGTCTTTGTATTTGGGAGCACAAAATGTCATCAATCATCCAGTTTTCCAAAAGACATGTTCAATCTTCAAGACATTCAAGTTCAGAAAAATAATGAAATTATGATCATATTCCATACACGGTTTGTCATTAACTATGACCAAAGACGGGCACGGAAATTCAATAATTTCTTTATAGCATCCCACCCATTATAAAGGCAGAGAAATTAAACCTTTCTCTTACTTAGTGCATCTTCAGTTATGAACACATTACAACACAAATTCTGACCATGTTCTGTTATCTATATAAAGACATGACATCCATAATTACCTTGTGAACTAATGTTTGTTTTGATCGAAAGTTAATACAAATGCAAAAGTGTCAAGTCAGCTTAATTCCCATATATTTACTGACCAAACATCTTTATTCTGCTTTAACCATACTCTGTAGTTTGTTACCAGTGCTTAACAGTAATTCCCAGTAGTTCTAAAAGCGCGAGTTGTTGTCCTACTAATCTGACTAAATGGTTGTGAATGCAGGAGGCTTTCACAAATTTTAAAATGTTTAATTCTTTAATTTTCATTTTTCTTATCATTATATCTTCTGGGTCTATTTTGGGCCCTGAACTCCTTCCACATTTTTTAACGTATTCACTCAATTTTAACACCAAATATTCATCTCTATTGGGAATTGACCAAGTCTATTTTTGTCATTAAAATCATTCATAATTTCAGAGATATTTGAAGTTTCCAGCCATTTTTTCTCATGCAGCCGATGAGCAAATGTTCAAAAATCCCCCATTTTCACACTTTTTCAAGCATTTTCACTTCCGGATAGAAACTCCATTCAAACTCTCAAATATTCAACAATTTGTTAACATTCAGGGTTGCATTCATCTTTCAAACCCCATTAAAACTTAAAAATAATAAAAATAATAAAATAATATATAAAAAATATTCAACTTTGAAGATTTGTTGCATCGCAATTATAATGGTAGTCAATGAGAAAACTCTTCAAACCCACTCATTTCCCAACTCGTCTCCCTCCTTCATACATTCTCATAGAAACTCCAATCAAATTGTGAAACGCTCACAAAGATTAGGACTTTCATACATTAATTCAACTTTTTCACAGCATTCAAACTTTTTGCACAGTCGCAGTTCACACATTGATAACTTTTCAGCCACTTTTAGATTTTTGCATTGGTGTGTATGGGGTGGAGTGTTGACAGCCAGAGTGGAAGTGGAGGAGCCAACTGACAGAGTGGGGCGGAGCTCAAAAAAATCTAAAAACCTTGTCTTCAACTAGCCCTCGCTTCCATCGTCTTCAACCGGGCAGAAAAATAACGACACCAGCTTGTAGGAACACTCCTGCTTGTTGCTACAGGTAGTCTAGGCAGAATTTCTGAAAATGTGCTTATTTAAAGTGGTGGAGCCATTTTGTGAATATTTATAATATACAACATTTCTAGGGGTATTAAGGGTTGCTGAATTCAAATCTGCTGTATATGAAGCTCAGAAATGCCCCAAAATGCCTCAAAATTTGAGAAATCCAACATGGCCACCACCGCCAGGCTGAATTCAACTTTTCAGTGTATCTTTTTGACTAGACAAGGTCAAAACATGAATTAAATGTGCTTTTGTAGGTTTTCCTACATGAGCAATCCGATGGCATATTCAGATTTGAGATGTAATGTGAAGAAACTGCTTAGATATTGCAAAAATAATTGTTTAGTGAATAACTGCTCAGCTATTATTTTTATCATTATTAATATTTTTTTATTATCAGGCTTCTTTTACTTTGTATTTTGAGGTCAAATGTGCTGTAATGGAACCCTGGTCATCCCCAAATATAACCCCAAACCACCCCCAGCCACCCACAAAGTGCATGTCTTCTTGACTATGCAAGGTACAAACCTAATGTGTTTTCACAGGTTTTCAAACATCCTTTTAACATCCTGTCCTGATTTAGATCAAATGTCAATAATCAGCTTGAAAGTCATACAATAGGGAAAAAGGTGGTCACTAGTGATAAATAAGTTTTATCCATTACAGTGACTTTACTCTTAATGCCAACTCTTTAAGTTAGCTTTTAATCTTTTGATTTGATGTGCTGTACATTTTATGTCAGACCCCAGGAAGAATAGCTGCAGTTTTGATGCAGCTAATGGGTATCCAAATAAATCAAATAACAGCTTATTCACAGTTTTCTTCCGTGTTCTGGCAAGGGTTGTCATGTTTCCTGCAGTTGCATGCTTCCATACATTCCATGTGAATCTTTCTGAATAGAATAGAATAGAATAGAATAGAAAAATTACAAACAGTGCAGGTACATTGGAATACATTTTAGTTATCCTGACTCTTATTTTGTTTCTGTGTTTCTTTTTTCCTCAGTTAGAGGTTCACAATTATCAGGTTATGGGTTCAACAATCTTAATAAGTAGTAGTGTGCAGTCTAGCAGGCTGATATTCTCTACCAGTCTATCATATTTGTACAATCTTGCCCACATTGCTCAACATCAGATAATCCCCTATACAAATACCTGCAGCTGCAGCGTTGGCTGAGGTATCCCTGGGTACACCCACATGAAGTGAACTCCCTGCAGGCTTTAGGCATGGGTGGCAGAGACAGTAGCAGCAGCACTAACTGACCTTCCTTGTGCATCCATCCCATTTCATCCACTGGAGGAAGATCAGGATGTGGCTGGTGAGCTTGGTGGTCACGTGTGCTGGTGTCTTTGTCTGGAACAGAACTGTGAAAATGAATTTCCCCTCGGGGACAATAAATCATGAATCTGAATCTGAATCTGAATCTGAATCTGAATCTGGTCCCAGATTGTCGCTTGATAGTGTGAATGCATGATATGAAACTTCACTGCATCTAAGGTTGGTGGCAGAGTCTCTTGTGGGCGACCTTGGCAAAACAACTTCTCTCTTGCTTTGTTGCATGTATCAACCTCGGGCACACCGTACTTCTTACAGATGAATTTCTCTGTGGAATTCAAAACATCTTCCGTGAGAGGGCCCTTCCCAAGGCCTGTAAGATCAGTGTGATGTTGCTCAAATACCTGCCAGGCTGTTTTCTTTCCGTGACCGCTGAACTGAGACACACTATCACAGCCAGTAATGGCATGGAAGGCTAGGAGTGTGTCCACTTGAGCAACAGATAGTAACTTGCGAATGTCATGTACTGGATAATACTATCAAGCGACAATCTGGAACCAAGCTCACCTGCCACATCCTGATCTTCCTCTATCGGATGAAATGGGATGGATGCACAAGGAAGGTCAGTTAGTGCTGCTGCTATCTCTGCCACCCATGCCTAAAGCCTGCAGGGAGTTCACTTCATGTGGGTGTACCAAGGGATGCCTCAGCCAACGCTGCAGCTGCAGTTATGTGTATAGGGGATTGCTGCTAGACTGCACACTACTACTTATTAACAGATTGTTGAACTCATAACTTGATAATTTTTGAGCTTCATATACAGCAGATTGGATTCAGCACCCCTTAATACCCCTAGAAATGTTGTATATTATAAATATTCACAAAATGCCTTCGGGGTTCTGATTTTGTGAAAACTGACCCTGTCTAAGGGGTTCTCCGAAGGCGATCAGACAAAAACTTTTGGCTCTGTGGGCTTTTAAATGACAGGAACACCGACCAACTGCTGCATTCAGTCCCATTTAACTGAGAGCAAAAATATCTGGAGGCAGGCAAACACATCCACTACTCTGAACTGCTCCACAAGACATGTTTTTGACCACCGACAAACAAAAATTTTACATCGTGCTCACAAGACTCTCATAGTCTCTACCATATCATTATCTGAGTCATAGCAGTTGCTGTTTTGGATGGAGAAGCAGATACTGTGAGGTGAGCCTCAGCTAAAATCACTTGCACAACCTGGTTGCCGTCACTGGGGCAACTGAGATCAACTGGGCCAAACAGAGACAGATTTATCAGTGAGTCAGTTGAATACACACACACACACACACACACACACACACACACACACACACACCAAATGCAGTCAAATATGCATGTGTAAGCATGCACACATGACCACAGATGTACACACACACACACACACACATATACAACCAAAGATGCATGCTTAAGCGCGCACTCACATGCACACAAACACACACAGTATATTTCCCAACATTTTAACTATATTTGACTTATCTTTTCATTCATTCATGCCAGAAACTCCTTTTAAATATTTAAATGTTCCCAATTATTGATACATTGAGATTTATTGAATTTCTCAGTCCGATTCAGAGTATTTGATTAAATCTCACTGTAACATCTCTTCATAATCAGCTGACATTCTATTTTAAATGCATCGTTCTCACCCAACTATAAGGAAGCTTCATTGTCATTGTCATTGTCGACGTCAAATAAATTAAAGCCACCAATTCAGTTTGGCCATAGCATTTCAACAAGCCCTTCATTATTTCACAGTTTTCAGATATTGTGGACATTATTCTAAGTTTTCACAGCCAGAATGCACAGTTGGCGTCAGCTTCTAAACAGAGAGGGAGCATTCACAGAAGCAGCACATGAAGTCATTCACGCTGTGACAGTGGGACTTCATGGCAGGTCAGACCACAGCCTCGTCCTGCTCTCTCCATCCTACAAGCCTGTGGTTCAGCAGCAACCAGTGAGGTCTGTTAGGAAATGGTCCCCCGGGGGGTAATGGAAACACTGCAGGGAGCCCTAGAAGTCATTGACTGGGATGCACTGTACAAACCACACTGCAAGGACATTGATGGCCTTACTGACTGCATTTCAGAATACAATGAGTTCATCATGGACAACTTCATTCCCACTAAGGAGGTCTGCTGCTACCCCAACAACAAACCCATGGTATACCAGCGACCTAAAGGCCCTACTCAACGAGCAGTACATCTTGAAGTTTAGTACGGTCTTGAATTGCTCTTCGCTCTTGAATGCTGTGTTGTGTAAGATAAATGTTCCCTTATCCAAGGCCATCTACAAAGCTTTTATTAATGTTTACTGATGCGCAAAGAATGCAGTCTTGTTAATCATTACCAGTATTATAGTTATAACTGCCTTTGGCAACCACATCATCATTGTTATCAGTGAAAGGGCGATTGAATGAAACAGATGTCCTTTGTTTCGACTTGCCTTTTCTGTGTTCATAGCCTTTGGGTATTGTGCAAGAACACCTCACACGTAAATGCTCTTCTGGGGAACCTCCATCAAGCGTAAACCTTAAGAAATGACTGGTTTAAAGGCAACATTTCTGTGCCAAGTTCTTGTCAACTTTGAACATCACAAACTAGCATGGAATTTGCCCAGGCCAGGCAGAGCCATCATGTCCTGGCCTGTGCACATCCCATGGCAGTGTGTGATTTAAACCACCGAGAGCAGGGATATTGGTTAGAATGAGGCTTGTGCAGAGCATACGGTAAATAGATCGTGTACCATGTACGTTTAAAGGTGCTTCAAGAGAACTTGTTGCATTCATCAATGAGAACAAAATGAACTAAATGCTCACATCACCATGCTTACATGCTAACAATGACAATGCTAGCATGTTGATGGCAAACAGGTTTAACATTTACCACGTGCGTGTTGGTTTAGCGTATTAGCAATGCAAACATTTGTTATTTAGCTCTAAGCATAGATTACAGCTGAGGCTGGTGGGAATGTCTGTTATAATTCAGTGTCATCTTGTTGTGCTTTGTTTTATTTTGAAACCGTGCCCTTGTGTGTCTCTTCCTGGAGCCTGTTTCAAGAAGCAAGTTTAACAAACTCTGAGTATAAACCTGAACTCTAGAGGGGTATTGCACAAAACCAAGATAAGGGATTAAGCCGGGATATGTTGGTTATCCTGGCTGAATTTAGGCTCAAGTCGGTTGCATGAAAGCAGGTCAAACTTAACCTTGCCAAGTTACTATGGTGATTTATACTCTGCAGCTAGCCTGCTCCAGACCAGGCTAACAGCTAGGCTAAGATTAATCCTAGTGGCTCACCTGTATTTCCACTGTCAATCCTGTGAGGAATTAATGTGTTTTACAGCATGTCCATGGTCTTTCTAAGTATGTTGCATCATTTTAATTATCCTGCATTAAAATATTACATATATATTGTCATTTGTCATTTTATTTAAATCTGTTGGCTGTTTGTGATTGCAACAGTCTTTTTATACTGATTCAAGTGGTAGTATTATTACTCGGGCCAAGTGTTATATTGCTATGCTAATGAAGACTGCTTGTCAAATTGCTGCCAGAGGTTTCATAAATATGTGTTATATTGCAGTAATTGAGATTACAAAAGACAGCCGATGAAGTTGCTAAGGTGTTTTCAATGAAATCTGTGATGAGGGCAATATAGTGTGTATATATAGGTTCAGCTCCCATTCACCTGTTCCCTTTTCATAATGGCTTGCCCTTTTTTGGAGGATGTACTGGATGAGGAAGCCCTAATCCTCAGATGAGCATTTAGGCATGAAAGAGTCTTCCGGGACAGGTCAGACCCATTGGCCTTTGGAGATGACTATCATAATGAGATAGTCATCTCCAAAGGCCTGAGAATCTGTATCTCTGAGATACAGATTCTCAGGTGATGGACTGGGATATTTATGTAGACTGCTGAGTCCAAAAATACACCACCATACTGCACAAAGCCATGCTCTCACTGTTCCACAGATGGTTTGTGTTAAATTGAGATTTTTTGCAAGTGGGAGTTTCCTTTATTCTGTTGGGGATGCAGAGAACCTCAATAAAGGAACCATTTGCCGCACAATAAGACGCGTTTGTCTGGTGCTGAAGTCATTCACCGACGTATTCATCACCTTCCCTGAGCACAGAAGACCCCTCCACATCAAGGAGTTTTACAAGATTGCAGGTAACCTCAATTTCGACGTGCAAACATTAGTTTCTACTTTGATCAGTCACAGTGTGATACTCACTATTTTTTGTTACAGCTTTCCCCAACATCACTGGTGCAGTGGATTGCACACACATCAGGATCAAACGCCCCTCAGGAGAACATGAGGGAGATTACATTAACAGGAAATCCTTCCACAGCATCAATGTTCAGGTAAGAGTGATTTGTGGTTACTATGACCTACATAAATACATTCTGTGCATTAAATGACCTTAATAGGTTACAACTTCACATTTCAGATGATTTGTGATGACTGACTGCCTTGTCAACAATTTAGAGGCAAAGTGTCCTGGCTCAGTGCATGACTCCAGAGTCTTTCGGGCTAGTCCAATTTACGAGAGACTTTCACAAGGTAAGCCAAACATTTTATTTGTACTGTAAGCACCTTGGACATCATGAGTGTTTAACTCTGCCGTGTAGTTTTCTAAATGATATCTTGCATTATCAGGCGAATTCTCTGGTGTGCTGCTGGGAGCCAAAAGGCTATGCCTGCGAGTCATTCCTCTTGACTCCGCTTGCGGACCCCCAAACTAGAGGGTTACACGGGAGTGGATTTTCACTCCTGTCCCGTCCCGCTCCCACAGAAAAAAATCTTGTCCCGTCCCAATCCCGGGCCAGAGTTCAAAAAGATTCCTGTCCCGTCCCACTCCTGGTGAAATGACTCCCGCTCCCATCCCGCTCCCATTTTTTTTCTTCTGCTATTAGGATCTATTTAAATTCCAGCTAATGTATTCATTTAAATACAGGTTTCAATAGGAATGTATCAAGGTTATTAACCATGTTATTATTATCATGGTCTAAGTCTTATTTATACTTTTTGAGTTGGCTAACAAATGATAAATGACCAGTTGCACTTTGAAAATTAATATTAACTAAAGATGAAGATGACTAAAATATTATTTTCACCACTATTATCCACCTGGACATTGCTGGACTGAAAGGCTTCTGGGTCTGTCTCTGGGTCTGTCAGGGTCAGGTGTGGGATTTCTCTCCTCTCTCCGTTTCTTTAGTTCCTTGTTTCCTTCCGCGTGATTTCTCACGTGCTTGAACAAATCTGTAGTGTTACCACTGTATTTTACTCCCTTCTTACAAATGATACAGGTCTCCGTTGTGTCATTATCGGCCTGAAAATATAACCACACGGCTCGTCTTCGGCTCCGTCTCGGCTGAGCTGCTTCAGTGCTGCTCCGCTCTGAGCAGCGGCACTTGAAAGCAGCGGACACAGACAGCAGGTCGCCACTTTAATGAAACCGCCGCAGTGCATAAGAGAGAGAAAGTGAAACTAAAGTATCGATCTCATTACGCTGGTAGCAACTAAATATCAATACCAACGCTGGTATCAATATTATCAATATTTGGATTCGATCCGCCCAACCCTAGTTCCCGCTCCCGTCTGCTCCCGTTAACTTTTGATCCTGTACCGTCCCAATCACGTGATTAATAGTAAAGTTGACTTCCATCCCGCGGGAATCCCGTGAGCCGTGGGATTCCCGATCAAATGTCAGCCTCTTCCCCTAACCCTACCAAAGCAGGCCTACAACCATGCACACAGCAAGACAAGGGCTCGAATCGAGATGACCTTTGGCCTTCTGAAATCTGGCTTTCAGTGCCTGGAAAAATGCTCCCATCTTCCCAGACAACATTAATGGCAGACTCATCAGGGAGCAATATATTGCAAGTTTTTTCACGTAATTTTTGGATTTAGCCTATCCTTAATAAAATATCTTGAAAGTTACTGTGTGTGCGCATTTCATTTAGCATTGGTGGTTATTTTAAATTCTACTTCACATTAATGAAAAAGGGAGGACACCACAATGTTTTCTAATTGATTTTTTTTTATTTGGCAGTCACTTTTCTTGGTTGCTTGGATCCTGGAATAGAGAGAGCAAAAGCAACAACGATTAAAACACTGTATTGCAGTTATGGTTACTGTGTGCGCTGAAATACTCACTTCTCTTTCTGTGTTCGATCTCAAGCTCCAGCTCCATTTCTTGGAGCTTTCTCTTCTTTAATTTGAATTTAATTTAGCCAATACTCACAATGTCCCCAGGCTGCTTAGGGGACTGTGCAGCATGTGGGTCCTGTTACACATATTTTTTCTATTGGCACCACATCACTGACTTCATACTTTATGGACTAGATAAGTATGATATTTCCATAAAACTGACCTCAAGCCTTCTGGAGTCCAGTGACACAGTCTCCTCATCTGCAGAAGTGCATTCTGCAGCTGCAGATGTGCCTTCCCCCTGCCATACACATACATGTATTGAGAGAACTTGAATTAAGATTTCACAGGACATACCAAGCCTGTGATTTCAATACAGTGTACTAACCAGATCATCTTCTGGTGGCTCCAAAAGTGTAAGGGTGTTCCCAGACACTGCAAGGAAATCCAAAGTCAGACAGTATAATATAGTTATTTGATGGTGTTCCATGTGCAGTAGTACTGCAATATGTACCTTGTATGAAGCGGACAGTTTCTGTGGCTGGGACAGAGTCTGTTACTGTCCCTCCCTGGATCCCCTCCATCACTGGCCTCCCTTTATTTAAATGGAGTGCCAGCTCCTCCGCTGGGCTCATATTCTGGCTTGGTGGGCCGCCCCCTGTGCCACTTCTATAGGCTTTTTATACGTAGTCATTGTTTATACTATACTGCTACAATCTGTGAGAGGGCGACCGGTGAGCGGCTGGATGATGCCGAAGAAAAGTCAAGGAGATGGTCAGGTTTTCCAATTTTACATTTTCTTTATTCACTGCACTCAGATATCAGACAACAGACGAAAGTATGGTGAGCGTCATAGGTTTAACCAGCAACACCGACAGATGGTAAAATGGCGCGTTATATACTGTGCTACCAATTAACCATGACTGGACTCTTCCACTACTGAGGTAAATTTACATCTGCCCAAATGGCTATTTGACACTTTCCCCTTTTACCTTTAGCACAAACGCTTCACCCCTCTTCTGTTCCTGATGTGCCCCTGCCAATAAATCTATAAAATACATTTACAATAAATAACAGAACCACCAAACATTTGAAATCCCCCCCCCCCCCCCCCCTTCCTATCCGGCCACTTGGTCTCTCCCGGAACGTTTATCACGGTGCCCGTGCCCCCGGGGTAATCTTTTGGCCGCGCACCCTGGAGCAGACACAGGACCGGACAGGTAAGTGTTAACACAAACAACTTCGTACTCGTACAGCATTCACACTTATACCACCCGCTATTGCACCACACATATTTACCAATAAACTCTGCACATGCTTCACACTGTTATCCTCTCAGTTACACACAGTCTTTCCGTCGGAGCTCAACTTCGCTCTACTCTCTTGCAGGCAGAGCCGATTGCCGAGTGCCGCACCTGCCCGAAGACATGCAATCACCTGCGGTCACAAGCTCTAATAGATAACTCAACTATTCAATAAAAGAGTACTGTAAATATCTGTATGAACTGTGCAAATACGCAATGTGCAAAATGTACTGTCCAAACTTTGGCAAATAAAGTGCTATCGTGACTAAAGTGCAAAGTGCCGTCATTACTGTACCTTCCGAGTTATTGTGCAAAAGAACATAATTACCCACATGTGCAAAATGTACAAGTAACGAAATGCACTTCGTTACACAATCATACAGACATTCAGCAGACAGCTGATCTATTCACCTAATTTGTTCACTGTTATCTACTTTAAAGTCACTTACCAGCCTGCAAAATGTTCTTGTATTTAATTTGAATTTGCTGCCAGGTCCTTTTATGGCCAGACAAGTTTGTTCTTTATGAAGGATAGAAAGATAAAATAGATAAAAACATAACATGAGAAAAATAGATTAAATTACAAACATTGTGGATAATTGTTTGCACTTCATCATACTCTACATTTCAACATGAGTAACATGCACCTCTACTTGCCAAATTTAAAGCAAAGTGTATAACAGTTGATAAGTGGACTTGAAAAATATCTCCTTTAGTCCTTTAATTGTGGCCTAATTATGACAGTTCCAGTGGAGCACTGTTTATTAATTGTACAGTTTTAAACTACTTATGCATTAAGCCAGCCTGCTAATGTCTGCCAGTCTTTCTCTCATTCTTTAATTACGGCACTGGTAATTGCCTTTTTTTTTTTATAATATCTTTCACCTCTTCATATAACTCCATAAGGAGCTGTTGTTCAGCAGCCGTGAAATATGACGCGCAACTTTTATCCATTTTCCCATCGGTGATTCTGTGGGCGATCGCGAGGTCTATTTAAGTATGCCATGAACACGCACTTATCCCAACTATCTTCACCTGGCTTGACATAGCCGCGCCTTTTCATCCTGGCTCGGCAAACGTGCAACCAATTAAGCCAGGATGCGCCGAGCCGACTAGGTCAAGCCGCGCTTGCTCAGTTATCCTGGATCTCTTTATTCTACTTTTGTGCAATACCCCTCAGCTTGACCAACTCTGAGCTGACAAACTCAGAGTTTTCGGTTTCAGAACAGGTGTTAACAATTAGTTCAATCAACTCTGAGTCAAGGTAACCCTGAGTGAAGCTCGTGCATGAGGATATAAAAAGCCCTCATCAATGGAACGCAGATAACATGATCCACCATGGCAACAGGTGAAAAAAAGCCTCGATCCTCCTACTTCTCTCCTGTGGAGTTAGAAATATTAATGACCGCATATGCAGAAAATTTGCATATTTTTAAAAGACAAAGTAATACTGTGGCAGCAGCAAAAGAGCGAGAGCTTGTGTGGCAGAAAATTGCTGACTGAGTCAATGCGCGAGTATCAATTGGAGAAAAAAAGGAAATGTTTCGTCTTGAGTGTTCCACTCATTCAACTATATGTGTGTGAGTGCACAGGTGCAACCCAACAGGCACAAAAAGTGGCTTCAGTGGCTACAATCAACATATGATAGCGTTATTTACGTAATTAGGGAAATCCCCTAAACAAAGAAAAAGCCGAATCTTCAGCCATCCCATCACTGCCAGTGTTTAATATTGTCTATATGAAAGCCACACCTAAATGCCTGTTGTACGTGCATGTCTCCAAATTTGTGTTTTCTGGATATGTTCAAATTTGACCTCCAGTAAAGCCAACAGAAAAAAGGCTGAGGCCTGCAAAACAGGTGGCAGTGCACCACCACCGCTCACAGAGGCTGAAGAGATGGCCCTCAGTCAGAACAGTGGGCGTCCTATTGCTGAGGGCATCTCTGGGGGGAGCTCATCAGAGCCAGCCACGCCGCAGGACACAAGGGCCTACATAAGAGGTAAGTTATTCAAATGAATGGCATATGTACATTCATCCTTTTTCTAGTGTTAGCCCAGTAATGGCCATCCATTCATCATAGACACAACTTGGCAACTTGGCGCACTGCTTTTTGTTGTAGCAGTAGGCTACAGTTCTCTGTAAGTGACTGTTTTTGCTCTCAGATATCAGTCTATTTCAAGGTGACTCAGGGTCTGAAAAATTGTGATGGGACCTGCACAGTATTGTAAAAAAGAAATATACATTAGCTGGGGCACTTTTCTGGGTAATCATCAACTGACTAATCTTCTTCTACCAGTTACTAATGGTGTAATCTGTCTCTCGGAGCCTTCTGCTATAACACACATCCATGCTGTTGTATTACTCTTAATATTCCACAGAGTTTTCATGATGGGTAGAATATAACATAAAAATTCTGTGTTATTACAGGAGGAGGATGAAGACACCCTATCTGCCGCCACAGAGAGATCAGATGCAGAAAGGCCTGTTGAGGTTTACAACTTTTTGAAATCACTTTGGTTTCAGTTAATGATAGTGTTGTTCCACAATGCAACTTTCAGCTTCTTTCTCTCTAACAGAGCAATGCTGGAAATTACAATGAGGAAGAGGGTCCATCATCCTCCACAGCACAGCTTTGCTCAGTAAGATGTTGTTCAGCATTGACCCACAACTTACTATGACACTAAGTAGACATGGCACTGTGAAACTCAATGTAATTAGTGTTCCTATAGCTCCCTGTGAAACAACTGCACAAGGTGTACTTTCAATTATCATTGAAATCAATTCTGGAAATGGATCACATAAAGCTGCAGATCAAAAAGACACAAATGGAGATACAACTGCTGGATCATCAGTTAAAGGTGGGTGATGCCCCAACGGATGGATGATTTTAATTGTCTCAACAACAAAAGATTAACTGTACAACATTTGTACTTCCAGGAAATAAAGAAGACCTCATAAAATAAGAGGCATATTGTCTTTCTTTGACACTGGGGAGGTGATGGGTCAGTTAGAAATGATTGAAGCATATCACGTCTCTCAACAGCTCTTCCATCTCGTGCATCAGCAGGGGGGTTAGGATTATTGTCTGGATCATCAGGGGAAAGAGCAGGACATTGTTCCCCTCTGATTGTGTTGTGTAGGATTACACATGTCACTATGATGTCACAAGCCCTTTCTGAGGTGACCCTGAGCCTACGAAGGCACTGGAATCGGGTCTTGAGCATCCCAATGGTCATCTCCACCCTGGCCCATGTCCTGCAGTGAGCTACGCTGTAGTGATGCTGTGGGCCGGGCTCAGGGTCAGGGTAAGGGGTCAGCAGATGGGGCTGGCAGGGGTACCCTCTGTCTCCGAGTAGGTAACCATCAAACTCTCCTGTGATAACACAAGATGCAGTTTAATGTTTCAGTTGCAATAGGAGGAAACAAAATATTGATCATATGATATAACTTTACTGTATATAAACTCACCACAGTCAAATCTATCACTCAGTGTAGACTCACGAAAAATTCGAGTCATGCACAGACCCAGGCCACTTTGCTTCCACATTGCTGATCATGTAGGCTGCATCACATATGATCTTCACAGTGGAGAACAGCAGTTAGCTGCAGTAGCTGTATTTAAGTATATTTCATTTGGAATGTTAAAAGCTACTATTTTGGCTTACCTGTATATTAATGCTATGGACAGACCTCCTATTCACATAATCTTCATTTATTGAAGGAGCTATGATGGGAATGTGAGTGCCATCAATGCAGCCAATCACACCTTGAAACCCTAAAATATATCAAATTGACTGATTAGTGCTCTGAGTCTCAAAGCTTTAGAACATTACATTAATTATTGCTTACACTGATACCTGCAATTCTGTTGAACACTTCCTTGAGATGTCTGGTGGGTCTGTGACTTGGGAACACTTCAAACGTGTATAGTAGTCGTTTCAGTGCCACTGTCACATTTCTGACAGCCCGACAGACAGTTGCCTTGGACACATGCTGTACATCACCAGTGCTGTACAAAAAAGTCATTAGAAAGTATTTGCTCGGAACTGAGAGCATTTCCACGATGTCATTTGAGCGACGTGAGGGCCGAGAATATTGTTTAGATAAATTATTGATGGTGCAGAGAAATGGAACAGCTCAAACAGGTACTCATCAGAGAATGATAAAACATCCAATCAGGGTCTGATAATCTCCGACGGAGATTTCTGCAGAGTATTTGCGCTTCGACATCAACTGGCTCCTCGAGAAATGGACGCGCCATGTCTGCCACTGCCTTCAGTCTGCAGGCTTCAACTTAAGAGCAGGGGAAACTCAGGGTTAATTGAAGCAAACCTGCCAGCGAGCAGGTTAGTTTGATGGCGTATGTTGCCTGCATGGGTAAAACAAGAGTTTCCCTCATCTCAGGGTTGACTAACTCAGGGTTTTCACTAAACCTGCTTTCTGAAACAGGAAACAGGAAAGGACAGGTGAGGTAACAAAAGGAAACTGCTCTTCAGTTTCTCCTGTGTGTTTTTCCTTTTCCATCCTCACTCACCTCACCTGTTCCTGATCTCCTCGTCAGTGTTCCTGTGTAGTCATTGTTCTCCCTCATGTGTTGTGTTGTCAGTTCATTCCGTGATGTTACCTGTCTGTCTAGTTCCATGTTACCCCGGCACCCCTTCTTGGTCCCCCGTCTGGTATGTTTCGGAGTTTGATTTCTTGCTTCACTTTTTGATTAGAACTTTGCTTTTTCTTTGCACTTTGAGCTTTTTAGATGCTACTTTTGTCTTTTTTGACTAGCTTTTTGTGTCTAGAGTCCTTGGTTTTTGTACGCATTCGACTTTTTATATAGTGAAGCTCACTTTTTGTTTCCCCATTTCCTGCCTCATGTGAGTGCATCTGCATTTGGGTCTTCACCTTACTAAAACCGGGACACAACAATGAATTCAGGTCAGCATTCTTTTTGACCTTTGGCTGACGCTGTCGAGTTGCACTGGTGACTTTCAGGAACTAATAATGAACTTGTATTCTCTCAGGAAAGATCTTGAATGCTGGACCTGATTCCCAGCCAGGAAGGCATCAATCAGTGAGATTTGTTGGATTACTAGGCTTCGCTCTGCTGTATGCTCTTTATGTTTAATGTGTTAAAGCCAATATGGGATTTTACAAGACTGTGCAAGAATGTGTGATTTCACTGCTGGGAAATGGTATTATGTGAATTATGAATTTCAATTGAAACTTTATCAGCTACTGTCCCTTACATGGGCTCCATGTAACAATTTGTATGAATGCACATGTATTCCCTTTAATTGGCCATACAGTATTTGAGCAGATTGTAGCATGATGTAAAATTCTCTAAAATTGCCTATACAAGCCTGTGGATGATTTGAGTTGTTTTAAGTTGTTTCACATTTTAGAAAATGAGTTCACTAACAAACAAAACCAGCAAAAAATCTGAACATATGAGGCTTTATTCACAGATTTATATTCATATTATGTCAGAATAATCTGAGGAAGTTTGCAATCACATTACACTTTACACATAATGTTTAACATCAGAATATTTCTTCACATTACAATATACATACATTTAAAAAAAAAAAAATGCAGCATGCATTAAATAATGCAAACAGTGCCCAAGCACAGCTTAGATGTTTAGTGTACTGTTCAAAACATGATGATGGGGAATCCATTTTTATCTCTGAAATACACCGATCAGGTATAACATTATGACCACTGACAGGTGAAGTGAATAACACTGATTATCTGCATCATGGCACCTGTTAGAAGGTGGGATATATAAGCCAGCAAGTGAACATGTTTCCTTCAAAGTTGAAGTGTTGGACGCAGGAAAAATGGGCAAGCGTAGGGATTTGAGCAATAAGACAAGGGCCAAATTGTGATGGCTAGACGACTGGGTCAGAGCATCTCCAAAACTGCAGCTCTTTTGGGGTGTTCCCGGTCTGCAGTGGTCAGTATGGAGCAATGTAAGACGGACGCCTGGTCTGATGAATCATGTTTTTTTTGATTTTCACACCACTTGGATGGCCGGGTGCATCTGTGTCGCTTAGCTGTGGGACACATGGCACCAGGATGCACTATGGGAAGAAAGCAAGCCAGCGGAGGCAGTGTGATGTTTTGGGCAATGTTCTGCTGGGAAACCTTGGGTCCTGCCATCCATGTGGATGTTACCTTGACACGTACCACCTACCTAAGCATTGTTGCAGACCATGTACACCCTTTAATGGAAACGGTATTCCCTGATGGCTGTGGCCTCTTTTTTAGCAGGATAATGTGAAGTGCCACAAAGCAATAATTGTTCAGGAATGGTTTGAGGAGCCCAACAGTGAATTTGAGGTGTTGACTTGGTCTCCAAATTCCCAAGCAAGCATCTGTTGGATGTGCTGGACAAACAAGTCCGATCCACGGAGGTCCCACCTCGAAACTTACAGGACTTAAAGGATCTGCTGCTAACATCTTGGAGCCAGATAACACAGCACACCTTCAGGAGTCTAGTGGAGTCCATGCCCCAACAGGTCAGGGCTGTTTTGGCAGCAAAAGCGGGACCAACACAGGTGGTCATAATGTCCCGCCTGATCGGTGTATAATAATAATAATGCCAAATGAAAAAATATGCACAGATCTTTCCTCCCAAAGTTGACTCTGAATCTATGAGTAGGAAAACATTTCGTCTTTCATGTGGATATATGCAGTAACTCTTGATATGCAGAATTGGTCACATGGAACAATTACAACAAACGTTAACAGTTCACACAGTTAAACCTTCGTGGATCAGTGCAGAGAGTGGAAGCTAGGTAACTCGCCAATTTTGAATGAAGTGACTTTTGAAATTTAGTGATTCTTTTGGTAATTTACAACCTTCATTCTTCCGTACAGGATCCACCCATTGAGCTTAATTTCAGCCAATGAGAACAGTGCTGCCACCAGGGCAGCTCTGCCTCTCACACTTCATTTTATCCACAACTAAACAGTATGCACAAGTACATCAATCCTAGCTATGTGTATAAAAAAAATCCTTGTATACACAGAGAGCGAGACACACTGTGGCAATCCTTTCTGTTAAAAACACCATAAATAAACCAAGTGATTAAAAAAATATAAAAGCAGAGCATCACACTTTTATCGTTTATGCTTAAACCTGGATAAAATGCACTTAAACACCATAAAGAGCCCAAGGCAAGCCGGGCAAGACTGTGATCCCACATTATTCCAAAAATAATGAGAATCAAATGGGGTGTAACACAAAATGTAATGCGGTTATTTTAGGATTACTAAAGGACACGTCCAGGATTTAGAGGCATCTAGGGGTGAGGTTATAGATCATGATCAAATGAATACATCTCATCTCACAAAGTGTTTTGAAAAAAACTCTGGAGCCAGGGTTTGGCTTGTCAGTTGTGGGCTACTGTACAAAACTCTGTTGCTGTGTAAAACATGTTGCACCAGGAGGATCTGCTCCCGCTGGAGATGTAAGAGGCTCCTTCAAAGGTAATGAAAACAGAACAGCCTGTATTTTCATTAATTATCAACAAACTGGCCCTTTTGTAAATGTTATTATTATGGTATTATATAATATCTTTGGATGGCGGAAACAGGTTTAGGTGTGTGTTAGATTGGGTATATTTGAGAGCAATCTAAAACATGTCCACAAAGTATAAGTACATTATGGTTGATCCTCTGTTAACAATATAACATAGAACCTCCTTGTTTGATGCCTGTATTAATGAGAACCTTTCCAGAATTACAAAGTTTTTAAATACCTTTTCACATAAATTGTCGTTATGTTTCTTAGCTACTGAAAAACTGGTTTTGATGTTAAGCTGATTTGTGCCTTTTTACATTTTAATACTGGACAGTAGCTTAACATAGCACTCTCGCTCACTCCCTAAGGCTAATACATTCAAAAATATATTATTATGTCTCCAAAACTCAGCCATAGCTGCATCTCATCTATGCATCTGTCTTGCTAGGTGCATGACTAGCATGTCAACTGTATCTTCATCAAACTCAGAGCATGCAATAAAAAAAATACCAAAAACTGAGCTACCAATGAACACAAGTGCTCTTTACGGGGTCTAGTGCCTGGATTACTTGAGAAACAGCTGCTCTGTCTACTACAGACAGGAAACCCCGAGTCATACAGTCAGCATTGTTTTCACCACCACTCAAACGTTTGCGTATGGCAATAGCGGTGATTTATAAAGCTAAAGAAGACATGCACACATTTGATTGTGTATGTGGACGTTTGAATCCCAGAAGTGAGTGAGTGCACAGACATTATCAATGTGGACATTCAGACTGTAATGTGTCTTGTTATTCATAGCTCGTATATCATGCCGTATAAGAAATGTAACACGATAACTGCATGCAAATTTACAGACTCCCTCCATGTTGAGAAGTGTGAATGTTCTGTGGATCCCAACAACAGGCAGGCGTCCTAACTGGTAATGCTGCCTCTATATATCAAACAATTATATTACACCATAATTGCTTTCGTGCATTATACATAAACGAATAGAGAAAAGAAAGAAACCCTCCTAATAATCTCTGAACCAACATTTCTGTCCGAGTAACTCTGTTGGGCTGGTGAAAACAAGCGTGTGATTGAAACAAATAAAAAGTAGCACAACCCTATATTCATCGGGCTGACGTTGCACTTAACTTCTCTTTTATGCTGCGCTGGGGTAATGCAATACTTCATCCTGATGAGATAAGAATGAAGCGCCGAGTGAAGTGGCATGCTGCAGCTTGATCTCTCTCACTCCTCTTCACATCTGAAGTGAAGCTTCACTTGTTAGTTTATCCTCCTTAATGATGGCCCCAAGTTACTGCAAACCACAGTCATGCAGGTCCCCTGTCCTGTTGCCAGCCAGTGTAGAGCTCATCCTCCTGGCACCCTGAAGCTTTGACACATTCAATAGCTTTGTTGTATCAAGAATATACAGAGGCAGCGTTATGAGTCCTAAATGCACGATTTCACCTTCTCTTTCATGCACCTCGTAGGTAGGTTAAGTTCTGCCAGAAACTCCTACTCTTCATTTCCAACATGACAGCCATTCGGTATGGGCGGTGAATGTGTGGAGATGGAATCCGACTCAGGTGTCTGTGTGAAAAAGAGAGGGAGGGAAATAAATGTTGATCCATAAACAAATCGATTCAAGACGGCCCAGAATTTAAAAATGTCCCGTCTCGTACTGAAAAAAGCACAATGGGGAAATCCGAGCAACCCAGCATAAGAGCTAACAGCCATGCCTCTGTGAGGCTGTCCTTTCGGGCACAGCCTATGTGCTTTGAGCCAAGTCTCAACATGCTCACCATGACATTGTTAACATGCCTGTGCCATGTGTAGCTAGTAACGTTTTCACAATGTCAGTGTGCAAGAATCTGCTGTCCAAAGGTTGTCAAAACATTTCCCTCTAAAGCAGAGGGAAATGTTGCTGCCAGATTTCTTTTCCTCTTTTTTTTTTTTTTCTTTCTTTCTCTATCCCTCACTTTTCCTTTTCCTATTTTTGATTGCAATGTACCTGTACTGTTCTCGGACTGCTGTACTTAAAAAAAAAAGTTGTTCACAAAAAAAAATACAATACTTTTTTATACTTTGTGCATTTATGCTCATAATTACCTTTATTAAATGTGTGGTCTCCACTACATGCCCGTTTACAGTTGCCCTCACTGTGCACAACTGAAAGGGAGAAATAAGTGTTAAACATCCTCATGAAGTCATTTCTATTGAGTGCGTTTTTTTTTTTCTTCCCTACAGGTAGATATGTTGTTAGTGCTGGCAGCAGCTTGAAACAGGGGTTGTGGATTGAAATCCCCAAGGACAGCCAGGTACAGATTACGTTTCCCAACTTTCAAGGAATATACAGTTTTGACTGATTTGTTTCTATGTTCTTGTCATGACCACTTGGTCAGTCAGAGTTACATGACATGTACTACTTGACATACATTTTTCATACAACAAAGTTTCTGTCTAAAGGGTAACTCCACCAATTTCACACATTAAAGTGTGTTTAGAAGGTGATATCTCTGGTTCTGCAGTGTTGATTTTGATGTTCTTTTTTAATTTTTTTTAAAAGTCCAATGATCAGTCCAACAGTGTAATGCCAGACCAGTGGACTGCTTTTCAGAGTTTGGTACCTAGATTACCCAATGTAAATAGCCACTGAGTGACATCACTGGAAGACTTTTTTTCATATATGCAGTAGCGCTGCCCAAGCTAACATCTGTAACACACTTGAATGTGTTACGGATGTTAGCTCTCCATTGCTTACAAAAGCTGTTATTTCTCTGATCACAGGGAAGATTGCTGCAGTGTAGACCATCCCCATTCCTGTCTATTAATAATTAATTGCAGTTAATGTGAGTTTGACTTGTCTGTTGGTTAAACATCACTACAAGATAGTTTCGTCTTTAACCCTTGTGTTAAGATAAACCATCCTGACTGTCCAAGTCTCAGGACTAAAACATAAAAATGGTGATCAGATACAGAACAGTTCCATGAATCATAAATAACAATAGCATGACTAAACAAAAGTGAGTCTAGAATATTACAACATCGGCTCTGGGGGAAGCTGAGGAGGTCCTGCACTAGTATAGTAGTATGTATAGCTACCTCTGTCATTCGTTGAGCTTCTAATGAGGCTCCATCCGACATATAGGTTGCAACCTGGGAAAGAAATGACACATTTCAAGTCTGTGTTAGGTCGACTGCTATTTGCAGCAGAAGCAAAAGTTCATTCAAGGCGAAGTGTTAAACCACCAGACAGCCATTCAAAGAAAATATTTTCAGTGGGTATGAAGTTACTATTCAAACTACTGACCCATTGAGAATGTGCTCTGTGGTGCTGTTTATACTTGGGATTCACATGCAATTTTGGGGATCTGATCTCAATAGAGTGCTTCATGCAGTCCTTAAACCTGGAAATAACTAAGCATTTTTGCACTACCAGTTCCCCTGAACAGGCTTTCGGTTTTAAATAAGAAACATAAAACCTGGCAGTCAATACCCCATGTTGAATTAAAGTATTTACGTATGTGTCTTTAAAAAGTTTGTCTGCCAGTAGCAAACTATTTTAACTCTAACCTAACAACTTGTAGATTCATCAATTTATAGTAAAGTGTGTATATTATAGTTGATGAAGGTTCTCAGTGATCTAGGTAATGGTAATTCTCAGTGCGGTATCATAGGCAACTGGACTTGTTTAATTTCCTTCACCTCTCATCCAACCAGCTTTCGTGTGGGTTATTAGGGCTAGTTGCTAGAACAGTTAAGTAAAATGACCCACTAGTGGCCCTCATGTGGACTCTGAAACTAAGAGTTCACATGTGTCCTTAACGACTCTCTAAGGACACTCCCACGCAGAGTTTGAAAGCGTTCAGCTCACCTCCAGTTAGTTAGAACTGAAGAAGCCTCTTGGATGAGATGTGAAAGGTCGTCAAGAAACAGAAACAGGTCTAGTTGCCTATGATACAGCACCTAGAATGTATAGCAAAGTGTAGCCCCTAACCACTAACTGTTGCTACTTCAATCTGGTGTGCAGCCAGTGGTCCTCTTAACTGCCTCTGCTCAGAGCACTAGAGAATTGAGTTTTTCAACTTTAAAGGATGAGGTTAAATCAAGCTAACAGAGATTTATTCAAGCTCTACAGTTAATAGCCATGATCGCTACAAGGCTAACCAAGTCACTTAGTTATGAAGAAGAGCTGGAGGATTAGCAGAATTTATTCAGTTTATTCAGTTTCAGGGAAAATTGATGACTCTTCAAGTTGAACAATTGTACAGTGAACAGTGAGGCCCCGCAGAAACACTCTAGCTGCATCTATCATTTCTCCAACCTAATGCGTGCCTCATCTGTGGTCTGATGAACAGTCAATTCATCAGAATCAGGTAGGAAAACAATGTTTTATTTGCAAATGGAAATGATGTGCATGTACAGTACCAGCCAAAAGTTTGGACACACCTTCTCATTTATGGTTTTTCCTTATCTTTATTATTTTCTACATTGTGGATCAATACTGAAGACATCCAAACTAAGACCGAACACTCATGTACTTTACAGTACGATGGACTGGTAGTGTACATTTTCATACATGGTGAATTGCCAAGCAGAATCCAATCACAAGCGGTCACTCAAGACACACGTGGAGACATTCTGATGCCAGGTGTGAAGAGACATAACAGTAAAGGTGTCCACTTGTTATCGGATCACCCGAGACACAGGTGTAAAGAGGCCTAAGATCCCTCCAACAGATTGCAATAAAAATCACTTGAATGTCTCGATTTCTTCTGATTATAATACTCTGCTGTACACCTGCCTATCATTTTGCCCACAACACTGCACGGTTGTCGTCCAGCCTACACGGACCGTTACAAAACAACAAACAAGAATTTGCTCATACTCACTGGCTCGTGACTGAACCCCGTGTTTCTCTTGCGTTGATAAAGAAACACCATGAGCGCGGCCATATTGAGGGCTGCGGATATCACTGAAAATATCTTCAGGGCTAAGTTTTCTGGAGAGATCAGAGAGAGGTTCCATGAATGTTACAAAAACAAATAACATCAACACTTCCTCTACAGTACCACAGTACAGGCATCTGGCAGGATGGATGAATTAATCCAGAATCCAACACAATGAGCAGAAAGAACAACACATTGTAACATTCCCATTCTGTTTAATGTATGTTTAACAATAACGTTTCTAACATAATACTGTTGATCGATCAATTTTGTTTGTATGCTTTCCACATTCGACAGCAAACAGGGAAAACAAATGAATAAGTCTAGTCCCGCGCTGCAGTAAATACTGCCTCCAGTAGATTTGTGATGACTCGTGTGTCAACCCCAACCACTCATGTTGTGTGGTTCAACTCAACTGATCTGATCATTTCTGAATCTAGCTTAAATGCTCAAATTATAATTAAGTGAATAAAACTTACCAGTGGCCTCTGAGTTATGATAACGGGGAGATAATGAGGAGACCAATATATATTAGCACAAGGCAAAGATTTTTCCCCAATGCTTTATTTGCATGTACATGTACACAACATATGCCTGTCATGAACATGACAATACAATAGGTTGACATTATTCAAGATGATTTTGTTATGACGACTTGACATTTACCTTACACAGTATGAAGATGGTTTTCTTCCCGGGTTGGGCTCAGCTATAAAGGGGCTCTAGCTCTACGGCTAATAGAATAACAGCAATAGCAGCAGCTAGCTACAGTTAGGGGTTAGCTTGCTCTACTAAAGTGCTCTACTTGCTACTGACATATTAATGACATGTCCAAATTATACCACTGTTTTTGAGGTCAAGAAAAATATTCACACACCTGAAATGGTCTCTTGACAAAAAGTGTCTCTCAATTTCATAATTGGAGCTGATCTGTAGTGTGAATTACAGCTCATTTTGTCTTTGCTAATGTCAAGTTGTCATTGCAAAGTAATCTCAATTTCAACTCTACAACGCTCAGCCTTACATAAACCCCTTCAAACAAGTGCTACCAGTTATTCCATTCAATAACTTCATCTTCACCAATATGAACCATGTCAATTAGCAGGTAGTGTACTGTTTTTTATTTCCCTTTCAAGAAAGTAAATAATGAAAAGCAGTAAAAATAAGTTATAGCTACACATGGATGTGGGTGTTCTACTAAAGCAAATAATGTATTAGGGAAATCCTGCAAAAGTTTCTTCTCTTTGTAACTAAAACCTTAGACTTTTAATCAAACAAATCATGCAGTCTGACCCTTTCACCTTTTTATCCTGCTTTTTGACATTTCAACATATGAACTGTAATATATTTGTATCAACCCCAGTAAACAATTTAATGAAGGGAAAAGCTTACCTTTTTCATTGGTGAGAGGATTTTCTATTGTGGAAAGATGAAAAAAAAAACAAGTTGATTGACTACAACTGCAAACATACAGTGTGAGACAAGTAAACTACAGTCGTGCATTTCTTTCAGTGCAGTGTCTGTTCGAATACGCAAAGGTTAAGGCAACACCGACATGTTACATTACTTATCTCTGAACTGTATAATCATGTCAACCCAAGATGAGGTATCTTCAGTATCTTAAGTATCTACTGGTAACAACTGGAAAACTATGGATTCATACCGTTTATGCACACAGTGTTACATGCAGGACATGCAGACAGAATAGTGATAAATGAATGTAAATGGGTCTGTGTCAATAAACAGAAGAGAAGCAGTAGACTTTACAGGTTAAAATCTAACATGAAACCAAAGGGAAGGAAGCAACTGTGGGCTGCTCTTTGCTGGCGGTGGCAAAGTGTACCAGACGTTTCCTTTGCCAAACAAAATTTAGTTTTTTATTTCCTTTTCAAGAAAGTAAAAAATAATGAAAAGCAGTAAAAATAAGTTATAGCTACACATGGATGTGGGTGTTCTTCTACTAAAGCACTGACGTAGCAAAACAATAGTTTTCAGTCTTGTTAACTCTCCAACTTAATCACATGACAACAAAATGAACTGCCAACATTAACGACAAATAATGTATTAGGGAAATCCTGCAAAAGTTTCTTCTCTTTGTAACTAAAACCTTAAGCTTTTAATCAAACAAATTATGCCGTCTGACCCTTTCACCTTTTTATCCTGCTTTTTGACATTTCAACATATCATGAACTGTAATATATTTGTATCAACCCCAGTAAACAATTTAATGAAGGGAAAAGCTTACCTTTTACATTGGCGAGAGGATTTTCTACTGTGGAAAGATGAAAAAAAAAACAAGTTGATCGACTACAACTGCAAACATACAGTGTGAGACAAGTAAACTACAGTCGTGCATTTCTTTCAGTGCAGTGTCTGTTCGAATACGCAAAGGTTAAGGCAACACCGACATGTTACATTACTTATCTCTGAACTGTATAATCATGTCAACCCAAGATGAGGTATCTTCAGTAACAACTGGAAAACCATGGATTCATACCGTTTATGCACACAGTGTTACATGCAGGACATGCAGACAGAATAGTGATAAATGAATGTAAATGGGTCTGTGTCAACAAACAGAAGAGAAGCAGTAGACTTTACAGGTTAAAATCTAACATGAAACCAAAGGGAAGGAAGCAACTGTGGGCTGCTCTTTGCTGGCGGTGGCAAAGTGTACCAGACGTTTCCTTTGCCAAACAAAATGTTGTCCTCAGTCTTGTAAGACCAGAAGGTGCAGTTAAAAAATACTTTCGGTTTGAGCATAAATCGCAGCTTTGTGTTAGTTTTTGAGTGCTGTATGGTTTCGTTGTTCGGCTTGTGGCAACTAAAAATGTGCTTGGACAAGCCTCACAAATTAAAGACGCATGCTCTCCGTTCCTACTTGAAGACAGACAGACCTGGAGCATGAGGGCCGGTGGGTTTGCTTGTCTGTTTAGCTTTCTTTCCTCCTATAAAGAACACAGAGCAGCTTCCCTGAACTTCTGTATGGAAAGCGTTGTGCCAAATCATGTTACAATTATTGTAATAATCACCTGCATTTTAATATGCTGATAGCACTAATTTAGCCCTTCAGTTAAATCAGTGGATCCCAAAACAGCGTAGTGGGACCCAGAGGTTCCTTGTGAGGTAAACGTGCTCAGGCCCGGTTCTGGCCGACGCAATATGAGTGAAGGCCAGCGGGGAGACTGAGGTGGAGGGACAACTGGGGTCTGTTTCACAAAGCAGGTTCAACAAACTCTGAGTCTAACCCTGAACTCTGAGTTGATCTACTCTGAGATAGGAAACTCTGAGTTTTCGGTTCCAGAACAGCTGATTTGAGTTAGTTTGATCAACTCGGAGTAGTTTAACCTGGAGTTAAGCATGTGCACCACAAGTATAAAAAGACAGCATCAATGGAGCCCCGATTCGACGAGTCACCATGGCAACAGGGAAGAGGAGGGCTACGTTTTTCACCCCACTGAAATTGGAAATATTAATGCGCTCATACGGTGAGTTTGAGCACGTTTTTAAAAGAAAGTGTAACACCGCTGCAGCAGCAAAAGTGAGGGAGACGGCGTGGGAGAACATCGGTGCTCGGGTCAATGCGTAAGTTTAAATGTAGCCTAGTCCTTTGAAATCACAATAATATTACAGGGGGAAACTGCTTGAGTGGTAGCCTATTAATTTATTTCATTTAGGTGCAAACCTGAGGGGGAGAAGTGCACTTGGCTGCAGCTTAAGATGAAACATAAAAACATTAGACCTCGGCATAATCTCATGGGGGTACCTCATTTTGATCATGTTTTACATAAAATAAATATTAAGTGGCTGTTTGACTGTACAGTTGTTTTATCCCCAACATAATGCTGTTTTCACACATATAAATGTCTTCTCATCTATATCATGTTCTGTTAAATAATTAAGCCTATTTAAACTAACACAGACTTCTACTCAGCCAACAGAAAGAAAGCAGATGCCCGTAAAACGGGTGGTGGCCGAGCACCGCCACCTCTAACGGAGGCAGAGGAGCTGAAAATGATAAAGATGGGTAGTAGCCGTTTCAGGGCGAGGCACACTTTTCTGACCACTCTGCATACAGTTGCCTTGCTCAAGTGCTCTGCATCTCTGACGTTGTATAAAAAAAACTCCCATTTGCAAAAAAATGCAGCGCAACACACAATATCTGCTGGGATGTGAGAGCATGACTTTGGTTGGTAATGTTGGAAATGTAAGGACGGATCAGGTTGTGTATGTAAATGATGGACTGTGACGTAAAACAGTACCGCTCAAAAAGATAATTGTCTGGAAATGCAAGAACATCTATGCGCGGTCTGATAATCATCTCCCGACGAATATTTAATTCTCTGCGCATTAATGCTGCACCTTCATCCACGGGATCATTATCAAAAGGACATGCCATGGTAGTGAAAATAGTCGCCACCTAATATAACTTCTAATGTAGGCCTACTGACTGATTTTTGCAATGATCAATGAGAACTATACTACGCCAAAACTCGCCTGCTGACATAATGAATGAGGAAATCAAATACCGTGTGTGGCTGAAAGAGGGCGGAGACAGAGAGAAACTCGAGGTTTGTTGAGAAAAACCTGGTCCCGACCAGGTTAGGTTCAGAGAGTATGTTACCATGGTAACTGACCGAGAGCTTAAGTTACCTCTCTCTGTTAAACAGGCTAGAGTTACCCCTCTTTCTCTGGTTTGAGTTACCTCCCTTTGTGAAACTGAAAACTCAGAGTTTCCCTCATTTCAGGGTTAACAGACTCAGAGTTTTCACTAAACCTGCTTTGTGAAACGGACCCCTGCGCTTTAGAATGGTATGGAGAAACTGGGCCAAGTGTAAGTGCGCCCTAAAAAAGCTGTTAGCATGGTTAGCCCTGAACTGTGTCTGATTTGAGAAGGTTTGAGAACCACTGAGTTAGACTAAAGATCAGAAGCTATGTCTGAGTACATTATTTGAATTAAAGAAATCTGCAGTTAACCAGTTAACCAAACTAATATTTTAATATGCCCATTTAGAGTTCAATTTAGCTTACCCTTGACCAAGTCTGTGGATGGGGTTGATGGTGTCACTTCTGGTGTTGGTGTCATTGTGGGTGTCACCAGTCTAGTTGCTGATGTTGTTCTTTTTGGCTGTGTTGTTGTTAGCGGCAATGTTGTTGATCTATTTAACCCTGCAAGCAGGCAGTCAGTCAGTTAGCAATAGAATCTTACAGTATAGACTGATGCAGAAATACTATGTTATTATTAATATGAGTAGACTTTGAAAGGCAGTATTCAAAGGTACAGAAAACTAAAACATGTTGAATTTGTTATGTTTGAATTGTGTCGGTGGACATTTGGTCTTTCTATTACTTAATTCTTTGACTTTTAGAGTCTTGACTTATTTTCATAAAAAACCTAAAGAGCTCATTTCAAATGACATGAAAAATGTATCTGTTTTTATTACTATCTTGAGCCAAAACTGGACACCACAAAAATGGATTGGTAAACGGTTTAGTGCAGGTTGGTTAACATTAGAAAGAAAGTGTTCACAGTGGCACAATCATACTGAGGTAAGATTGTGTGTGAGAAAAAGGGGTCAATTAATCCCAGGGTCAATCTTTGCCAATTACAGAATTAATTACCACTCTGGTCATGGGTTTCATACACTAAAAAAATCTGAAAGGAAAATATATAGGATCTGAGGTTTTGATTTATGTCTGATTTGTGGTCAGTCACATAAAAATGTTTGAGAACCACTGAGTTGTGTTTGAGTACATTATTTGAATTAAAGAAATCTGCAGTTCACCATAAGACTAGTATTTCAATATGCCAACGTGAAGTTTAATTTAGCTTACCAGTGATCTGTGTGAAGTTTGTTGTTGGTGGTAGTTCTGTTGTTGTCCATGTGGGTGTCACCTCTGTTCTTTCTGGCAGTGTTGTTGGTGTTGCTGATGCAGAAATACTATATTATTAATATTGGTAGACTTTGAAAGGCAGTATTCAAAGGTACAGGAAACTAAAACATGCTGAATGTGTTACTACATGTTTTAATTGTGTTGGTGGAAATTCCATTACTTAATTCTTTAACTTTCTGAGTCTTGATTTTTTAAATTAAAAATCTGCTCATTTTAAATGACATGAAATATGTATCTGTTTTTATTACTATCTTGAGCCAAAACTGGACACCACAAAAATGGATTGGTAAATGGTTTAGTGCAGGTTGGTTAACATTAGAAAGAAAGTGTTCACAGTGGCACAATCATACTGAGGTAAGATTGTGTGTGAGAAAAAGGGGTCATTTAATCCCAGGGTCAATCTTAGCCAATTACAGAATTAATTACCACTCTGGTCATGGGTTTCATACACTAAAAAAAATCTGAAAGGAAAATATATAGGATCTGAGGTTTTGATTTATGTCTGATTTGTGGTCAGTCACATAAAAATGTTTGAGAACCACTGAGTTGTGTTTGAGTACATTATTTGAATTAAAGAAATCTGCAGTTCACCATAAGACTAGTATTTCAATATGCCAACGTGAAGTTTAATTTAGCTTACCAGTGATCTGTGTGAAGTTTGTTGTTGTTGGTGGTAGTTCTGTTGTTGTCCATGTGGGTGTCACCTCTGTTCTTTCTGGCAGTGTTGTTGGTGTCGCTGATGCAGAAATACTATATTATTAATATTGGTAGACTTTGAAAGGCAGTATTCAAAGGTACAGGAAACTAAAACATGCTGAATGTGTTACTAAATGTTTTAATTGTGTTGGTGGAAATTCAATTTCTTAATTCTTTAACTTTTTGAGTCTTGATTTTTTTTTTATTAAAAATCTGCAGGGCTAATTTTAAATGACATGAAATATGTATCTGAAAGTATTACTATCTTTAGCCAAAACTGGACACCACCAAAATGGTTTGGTAAACTGTTTAGTGCAGAAAAGGTGTTGTGAAGCTTAGCAACAGGTGAGCTTTTTTTTTCCAAATACAATGTGAAACGGTAGAGATATTAGCATATTTTACTGTTAAAGCTGTAGATTGTGCCATATTGTTCCATCATGTATGACTTACTCTGTGAATTTGTTGCTATGTGTTTTTGCTACTGAGCCTGTTTGTCTGAAATTGCATCTGAACTCGTGCTTGTGCTCTTTTTCCTTCTTTTGCTCAGATTCTCCAGCGTCTCCCTGCTCAGCTCTTAGCGTCTCTGGCCTGTCTGAAAACTCTCACCGTCATCCTCTGACCAGGCCATCCAACCTTCCTGCCCTCCCGTTTCACTACTTAACATTTGTTTGTTAGGTAAACACCGTTGGACTGTTTCTCTGCCTTTGGTATCTCCATTTTGGGTCAACATAAAAAACCCAACCTCACATCAATTAATCTATCTGCATTTTAGCAACTGGCAGTTGGCTATGATACAGCACTTAGAATGACCTTGACCTGGATGACTGAGAACGTTAGCTAGCTAATGGTGGGCAGTTGCCTACAGTATGCTTGGTACATATTGTTGAATTTAGCTATTGTTTGATTTCCAAAACAAACAGCTGTCAGAGTTCTTAAACAGAGGTAAACAAAACAATTATTTTGGAGCCGAAAAATGCTTTAAAATTATTAATTCAGAGTCATAATAAAGTCTTAAAGGAAAATATATATTTTTATTCTGCACCTTTCTACAAGCTCTGCACATGTATTATTTTATAATTATAATCATTATTGTTATTATCATCATTATTTCACAGTAAAAATACAAATGTCTACATAAACGTTTTATCATTATGACCATAAAAGATTAAGCTTAAGGTTACATATGTATCCATGGTTCTCTGTACATTTGGAATATGTCACTGGTTGGGGATAAGGAGAACTACTCTTTAAGCATGATTTCTGGGATTTCAAATTCACAGCACCAACATGCACCTCAAGCAC
The DNA here is from genome assembly GCF_900880675.1 of Sparus aurata. Lineage (NCBI taxonomy): Eukaryota > Metazoa > Chordata > Actinopteri > Spariformes > Sparidae > Sparus > Sparus aurata. The sequence continues at coordinate 5,639,682 of NC_044209.1, read as the reverse complement.
TTCTAAATCGAAGGTGTGACTGACCTGTAGATGGTCCTCCTGAAAGGAGCTTGCATGTAATATCTGAAGAAAAGATTTAATAATCAAGATTACATTAGTGAAGGGCATGAACTGTAAAAGCAACAAACTGTAAAATCACTCAAACATGTGCGGTTAAATCAAAATAAACTGTGCATCGTTTTGTTCCAGGCAATCACACATCTACACAGACAAAATACAATCACACACATGCATGAACACACACACACACGCACACATACACACAGAAACCCTTTTCAACAAACATCACATACCACAGCCGTAAACTCACAATGCAGCATGTATACTCACCATACTCGCAGTGTTTATCTTCGATGTTGGCACCTGTGACAAAAGAAAAGCAAATTATGAATTCATGAATGGTGCCATTCTAACAACACTTTGGTGTTCAGCTTTGTACTGTTTTTACTGCAAAATGAAAAAAATACTACAGCAGGTATTCTCAGACAAACAGTTGTTGTTGAATCTCCCAGTTGCGAGTGTTTTAGCTGCTTACTTTGCAGCAGTATCAGCAGCATCAGTATGAGTAATACCTTGATATTTGCGGTTGATAGTTGCAATCGTCAAGCACATGAAATTATAGAAAGGGATAGTCCCAGAAGTGTTCCTTTTACACTTTTCACTGGGTATGACCTTCCTTATTTCCTGTGGAGGAAAAGGAAACCGCTGGTTTATCACAACATTCAATAGCTTGGCCTTCACTTTAAAGGTCCCATTTGTAAAAAAAATAATGAATACAAGAAGAACTTTCATTCATTATGTATATGGGATTGTACCATCCATATATGATACCATCCCAATATATCAGTACTTGACGAGTGGGGACTGAGACTCAAAAATGTACTTTTCTCACAAATAGGACCTTTAACAAGGGATGAAAGGTGAGACATAGAACCTCGTCTGTTTACTCACTTTCTTGAAGCAGTCTCGAAGTATGAACCATGCATTCGTATTGTTTTCTACAGCTTCTTTCTCCAAAGTACACTCCGCTATGTCCTGCATTGAAAAGTGTGAACTTTCAACACAGTACAGTTCTCATGAAACAAAATGCATTTACAATCAATGAATCTCAATGGATCACTTTTGCTCTTTGCTTTAACAAGTTACCTTGGGATCATCTGTTTCAACGAGGGTGAAGAACTGTGTCAGGTTTCCTCCCTTGAAAGTGGAACAGAAGACAAACGGATGATATCAGTCATTAATATCTAGTTTATCATTACTTAAAGCAGCAACAAACAACTTTCATTTTGTGTTTTTTCTGGCTGCATCTGAGGACAAAAATGCTATGAACACCACCACTTCCTACCTCCTGTCATTAACACAAGACATTTTTACTTTCTGTCTTTTTAGACACAGCTGTTTGCAGGATACATAGCACCTATTTGTGGCTATGAAAGATTCATAATATGACAGTGGTGTACCGAAGCAAACTTTGTTTTAGCAATATTACCATTCATCTGTCCGGCTTACATGCAACCCTATGGCTAACAGATTCAGTTACTTTGTAATAAAAAAAGTTTTGTCTTTTTTTTTAAAAAAAAAAGACAAAACTAATGTTACATTTTCACAATCATAAGTCAAGAGCACAATATAGCTCTGTAGCAAGGCCAACTTGAAATACCTTACAAGCTAGTTGTTCCGCTGCCCTACCAACAGACCTCAGAGCATTCACTCAACTCATCCTTAAACCGTCTCCTCACTATCTCAACATTCAGATTCTGACCCCGTAACAGGCATTTATTTATTTATTTATTTATTTATTTATTTATTTATGTTGTTTATTTCGGGCATGTCAATTCATAAGCATCACATTTCATCATTGTTCAAATAATACAACACACATGGCCGAAAGGGAAAAGCGGGAGAAGCCAAAGCTTATCAAGTCCCGCCCCCATTACCCACAGGATAAAATCTTCATCCTGATCCTTTCTTGTCTTTTGCAATTTACTTTTTTCTTTTCTTCTCTTTTTTTCTTTTGTTATGACCTTTGACAAAACATATTACAGCAGTAGCATACAGAGCTGAATTCAAGCTCTAGACAGTACATACAGATTACATGTGTGTCTGCACATGTGTCCATATTAGTCCATCATGAGTGAACAACAGTCTCATCTTATGGCCTCATCTTATAGCCAGGCTTGCCACAAAGTCAGAATATCCAATTGAGAGAGAGCAAAAGTCCAGTGTATTTATTATTTGTTGAGATGGTGTTGGGATGGTGTAAGAGCCCTTTAATGCATTTTCATGTTATTCATCAGTCTCCTCTGCAGCTTTTATCGCTGCTAGCTTCGCCATGTCCTCCCGATTGGTGGCTACATCAACTTGCATCTGTATCACGAAGTCGCGGATTGTTGAGATGTCAGAGCGTATCCGGACCACAGCACTCCGAGTATTGGCGTTGTCCGCCCTCGCACTGGTCTGCTCAGTAGCGATCTTTCTCATTTTCCAATATTGCATAAAGATTCCAAATCCCAAAGCGATCGTTCCAATTGTCATGAACGTGAACATGTACACGTCCTCGACATCTTCCACATCCAGTGCGGCAAGGCAGAGGACTCTCCAATTTTCCCAACCATCCTTAACGTAGCCGGACATAAAGGTCCCGTCCGGGCATGTCGGTTCACCAGAATCCGCACGCCGTGTTGAGAACACTCTGTCGATGGCATTCATTGACCAGCTCAGCAACTCCATCGTGGATTGATCGATTGGTTGATTGGTTAAGAACGTAGTTGGACAATATTAGACAAATCTCAATCGAATGACTGTTGTGTGCCGATTTACAGGGTTGAGTCCTTCACAGCTCAGAAGAACTTGTGATAACTCACAATAGTGGCACAGTGTTCGTACCTAAGTTGTCTCACATTGTTGATACACATTATAACAACATCCTGCCATGTACAACTGGCATTGGCCTTGGACCATACAATTTTCTCAGGTTCAACTTATTGTTTGGGTACAGAATGGTATTTGTTATGCTCACATGCCGTCTCAACAAAGTGTCTGCACAGTGTCTGTTGATTCTTGCCTCTGACCTTTATCAACCCTCCTGTATTGATCTGTACTGATCAACGATTGAATGTACATACTTTTTTTTGAAGCCACTTAGTGTTGCTGATTTTTTGACATCTTCTTCTAGCACATTCCATTGTTTAACACCTTTGACCGATAAAGAAAAGGATTTTAACGTAGTTCGTACTTTACTTTGCCTGAAAATCATGTTCCCTCTGAGATTGTGTCTCTCTTCTCTGTCTAGGAAGAGTATTTGCAAATTATGAGGGAGGCTTTTGTTAGCAGCTTTGTACATCATTTGTAGTGTGCGATAGTTTATTAAGTCATATAGTTTAAGTATTCTTGATTCAATAAATAACTGATTTGTGTGTGCCCTATAGTTGGCATAATGTAAGATTCTCAGAGCTCTTTTTTGGAGTATTAACAAAGGCTGTGTGGAGCCTTTATATGTGTGTCCCCACACCTCTGCACAGTATTGCAGGTGTGGAGAGACGAGTGCACAGTACAACAGGTGAAGTGCTTTTTGATTTAATATTTTTTGTGCTTTCCAGAGTATGGACACACTCCTGGCCAACTTCCTTTTTAGCTGACTTAACATGTCGTCGATGATTACTCCCAGTACTTTGTTCTCATGTACCCTTTCAATATTCACTCCGTTTACTTGAATGTTAGTACTGTTGTTGCAGCCTTTTTTCCCATATAGCATGTATTTAGTTTTCTCAAGATTTAATGATAATTTATTTATATTAAACCACACATGAAGTTTGGCCATTTCGTGATTTACTGTTTCCACAAGTTGGTTCAGGTTTGTCCTAGAACAGAAAATATTTGTATCATCTGCAAATAATATTAATTTCAGAATATTTGACACTTTGCATATATCATTTATATATAGTATAAACAGCTTTGGACCCAGAACTGACCCCTGTGGGACCCCACGGACTATGTCCAAGCTAGTCGATGTGTTATCACCCATTTTGACATATTGGGATCTCTTGTGTAGATAGCTCTTGACCCACTGCAGTGCTACACCTCTGATGCCATATCTCTCCAGTTTAGCTATTAAGATATCATGATTAACGGTGTCAAATGCTTTTTTCAGGTCTATGAAAATTCCTATTGAATGTTGTTTTTGGTCAATAGCGTCAGTAATGATTTCCACAGACTCTGTTAGAGCAAAGGCAGTCGAGTGGTTCCTTCTGAATCCATATTGGCTGTCATATAGCAATTTGTGTTTGTTGATGAAGTTATCTAGCCTATTGTTGAATAGCTTCTCTAGGATTTTCGACAGTTGTGGCAGTATTGAGATTGGTCTGTAATGAGTAAACTCGTGTGTGTCACCATTCTTAAACATTGGCACAACTTTGGCAACTTTCATTTTAGTGGGAAATATCCCAGTTTGAAATGACAGATTAAAAATGTATGTTAGTGGTGAAATAATTCCGTCTAATACTTTCTTAATTAGCCTCATGTCGAAGTCATCAACATTAGTGGAAGTTTTTGTTACGCAGTCATTGACCAGATGTCTAATCTCTGTGTCCTTCACTGGTGTGAGAAACATTGAGCTGGGAGGTCTGTCTCCATCCTTATCAAAGTGGTCCCAGTGTAGGGGTGAGTCAGGAATGTCCTTGGCTAGCTCTGGCATTAAGAATAACGACAAAAACTTTACAGAGATTGTCGATCTTCATGACGATGTTCTAATTTGCTATAAGGGCATCAGTGTTAAATTAAAAGTGTTTTTAGTACATTGATGGTCCATTATCATAACTGCTGTGTTCCCAATCAGAATTAAATGCTGTGGAAAGGTTAAATAAACGTAGTCTTGTCGAGCAGTGGGCTTCAGAGGTTTGCCAGATATTAATAGATTACCGTAATTTCCGGACTACAAGCCGCTACTTTTTTCCCACACTTTGAACCATGCGGCCTTTACTATGATGCGGCTATTCTATAGATTTCTACGGGCTAACGGCCTCCAGGGGGCGCATTAGCAGGAAGCGCAAGAGCGAGACAGACAGGTGGAAGAGATAATGCACCGAGGAAGACGCTAGTTTGTGTTTTGAACAGTCATTTTGCGCATCATGCACACACCCTCATCATAGAAAACACAGGAAGAAATGCATATGATGCAGCTTTTAAGTTAAAGGCAATTGATCCAGCTGTCGAAGAGGGAAATAGAGCTGCTGCACGTAAGCTTGGCATCAATGGATCGATGGTGAGAGACGTTGGAGACGGCAGCGTGAAGAACTGACTCAGTGCAAAAAGACGACAAAAGCTTTCAGAGGTAATTAAAGCAGATTGCCCGAACTTCAAAACGTTTTTGCATGTTTTTTCTTTTTAAAATTAGTTGGTGCGGCTTATATTCAGGTGCGCTCAATAGTCCAGAATTTACGGTAGTTTGGTTATTGGGTCTTTCTAAGAGAAGAATCAAATTAGCTTGGGAAGTATTGTGAGATACAGTAACAATAATTTGGTTTGGGTCTTTGGTTTTTGAAAAACTTATGTCACAAGCTGCTTTTTTTGAGTCATTATTTTGACAATGTAGCAAATTTTTATCCGGTGTGTGTAGAATTAGCAGTTTCTTTCTTCAGTTCCCAAACTAGCAGCATCGAAAAGGTGACAGAGGCAAACAGCTCGTCCTGTTAGAGACACCCTGATAAAAAAGCTATTCCGACACACAGCTGTTACAGCCAAACCTCTGAGAAAGGTCAGAGAAGGAGACTTTGTGGCCATCACTTTTTCATTTTGCCAATGTCTCGCAAACAATAGGAAAAAGATAGAAAGAAAAAACATTTTTACCCATGCGTCCACTTTGAGGTATTCCGCACATCCCCCATATGACAGGTCGATCGTGCTCAGGAGCACCTGGCAGACAAAAAATAAACAGCAGCATTCGAGGTTTGTTTGAATCGGTTTATAGATTATTCAAATGACTTCAGTGCACTTCATTCCTTGGTTGTATTAGACTGCACATTATACATCGTCTCCGTGCTCCGGATCTCATCATTTTAGATTCAAACTCCGGGCTAAAAGTCGGAGCAACAAGCTGCTAAGTTCACAAGACATGCTGCACAGGGTTCACTTACTAGGAGAAAGAGTCGGGCTTTGCGTTTCCATGATGTCATGCTGCCACTGTGACCATCCAGACTCACACTGGAGAAGAGAGCAAAAGACAACAGAAAATAAAAGAGAGGTAAGGGAAAAAGAATAAAAGAGGAGGAAAAAGAAAAAGTCAGTCCCCATTCCGACCGACATCTCTGTTCCGCCCTTTTTGTTCCGTGTCGTTTCACCTCTTCACTGATAAAAAAAAAAAGATGAGAGCAGCAGAGAGATGTATTGTGGAGAGGTTTTTGGGCATGCTGTTATCTGTCATCTCTCACACAAACCTGATCTCAAACAGCAGCTCGCAACAACGAAAAGTTACTATTGTCTATTTAGGGAAAGGCATCCCATAATAAAACCAAGTAACACAGTAACCCATATGAAAGTACTCAGTGGCCTGTTGGATGGGTGTTCTGGTCATGGATTCAGATTAAACAGCTGCTGACTATTCCAGGCCCATTCTAATGGGGCTTGTTTGATTCAGCCATTAGACTCAGCCACAGACACTACAGTGGGAAAGTCTGAGCAGCTCAGCATTGATCTGAAAGAGTGCATCACTGATTTGACCAAGCCAGGAACGTCGCTTGGAGCCATTTAAAAGCAGTGACAGGTACTAAATCAACAGTATGTAAGTATAAGTGCACGGCCCAGCTGTGTCACTGCACACGATCAGGAAGAGAACACTAACTATCACCTGCTGAGTTAACAAAAAAACACCAGAAAGCAAGTTAGAAGCTGCTGGAAGAGCAGTCAAGTGTGTTACACATCAGCGTGAGCTGAGAGGCTGCTGCGCAAGAAAGAAGCTCTTGTTCCAGATGCAGCGCCTTAACTGTCCTGACTGATTACATTCCAGTTTCATATTGCACACGCACAATCCGACTGTTTACATATTGCCCATGCATAATTTTGCACGGCTCACATTTGCACTGTTTCATTATTGTTATTGTTGTTGTATATATTCCTTTTTACAGTGTTGGCATTCTGTGGACAGCAAAAGGAAGCATTTCATTGTACAGGGAAACATGTTTCCTTACTGTGCGTGCGACATTAAAAACTTTGAATCTTGAATCCTAAAACTCAACGGAAGTGTGCTGCTGATAACAAAGAAAGAAAAAAAAGGTATCCACCTATCCTAACTTGAACCACATGGGGGAACAAAGACTGTTCTGAGGAAACAGGTCTGCGCCAGGAAACCGACAAATTGAGTTAAACAAAAGCAATGGAGGTGAAGACTGACGTTCCAATTTCAAAGTGGATTTACACTTTTGCCCGTGACTGCACGGCCCGCTTCGCCCGCACACTCTCCAACTCACTGATTTGATGCTCTGACTGAATGTGAAAGTTATTGTGACTGTTACTGTGCTGGGGCGTCATGTTCGTACACGAGTGCACAGAGCAGGACAGGACTCCGCCTCTCCTCACCTCAGCTGGGTGGATCATCAGAGCATGTTGTACTTACACCATGCCTGTACAACACAATTTACCAAAAAAAAAAACTCTTAGACAGTACAAGATAAACAATAAACTCTGAGAATAAACAGTAGAAAATAAACTCTTAGTTTCAGAGTAAATCAGAGTGTGTACAAAAATGGATAAACGATTATATGAATTTACTTTTACCTTTACAAAAACATGAATGAATATACCTTTTGATGTTTCTTTATATCTATAGTTGAGGCTTAAAATGATGACATGCATACACAAGTGTGCAGATTTCACATATCTCCACAAAGCAATGCAACAACATGCACATGTTAAATCAAAAATATAGCGGGACGACATTCATTTTGCCAAAATGCATCGGGCTGTGCGTCAGGTTGCACTATGGGCAGCCCCTGCTGATGAAATCAGTACGTAATAGCACATAGTTTAACACATTTGCTTTTACTGTATATATAGCAATACGTTGGTGGTTCACAACACCCATGCTGCCTGTGGGGTGCAAGTTCATGGAACATTTCCTAACACCCGCTGGCATTCCAGCAAAGATCTGCATCATAAACATCATCCTGTCTCTGTCTCTGATGCAGCTACACTGAGCCCACTATGACACACACACACACACACACACACACACACACACACACACACACACAAACTCTCTCTGTCCTATGACACTACTGGAACTGTTACAAACAGTTGAACTCAACACAAAAGAAACAGATATCATTTTTATTCCCCACATCGTTGTTCTTCTTCTTTCCTACATTACTGACGAGGCAGCTTTGAGTGACAATCAATCAGATTACATGCGGCTTCCTCTGGCAGCACAAAGGATGTTATACTAGCCTGATTTGATCACATACGCAGCTGTAAAATTGGTCGAGTCGCCCTGTGATGTTAAATGCAATCCAAACAAACATGTGGCAGCAAACTTTGATGTTTTTAATATCATTTTTTATATGTAATGATTAATCTTGAGCCAAATTGTCACAAATGATTCCCATGTTGTCGTGACTTTTTCTGAGGGTGTTTCATACTAGAAAGTTTCCAAACTCCAAGTTGACGACCGCAAATGAGCCCTAATGTGCAACAGTGCAAAACTCAAAGATACTCAGTTTACACTGATGTAACCAGAGGCAAGCAGCAAATCCTCTCACTTAAGAAGTCGGAACCAGAAATGAGTCAAATGATGATGATTTTTTAAATTCAGATTATTTCCATAGTCACAGTTGTAAGCACTTGACAATGTAAATATACTTTTATAACTGAAATTATTATTATTATTATTATTATTATTATTATGTTATAGATCAATAATGGAGAAACAATCACTTGAGAAAACAAACATCAGACTTTACAGTGTCAAAAATATTGACATCTGACAATTTGAGCTATGTGTCATATCTAGCAAAATGCATTCAAATCCAATGCATTGGATATTTTTGGGGCCACATATTGGTTTACAAGCGCCTCGCCTTAATGCAGACGCCCCAAATGCAGGAGCGCTGTTAAACAATGTGTTCATAGAAAGGCAATTTACGATTTGAGGAAGGAAGGAAGGAATAAAGGAAGGGAGGAAAGGACAGTTATTGACCCCAAACGAGAAAACGACACACGGGCATGCAGAGGGCCAATGCAGAGCATGCCCTGCCAAGCGGGCCACAGAGCACCCGAACACACACAACCACACACACACACACACACACACACACACACACACACACACACACAATGTAAAGCTCTGTCATTCCTGTCCCTGCAAATCGCACTCCAACGTCACTCTATGTACGTGCCTAGCTCACACTGCAGCCCCTGGCAGCGGCGCGCAGGTCTCAGGTCGGCTTCAGTTTAAAGCGTTAGCAGAGAACATCAAGCCACTTCTCTACGCGGCGTCACGAGGTGCGGCCTGATCCATGTCTAATCATAATCTCATATATAGTTTTGCGATTTCTGATTGTTGCGTCTGTCTCAGAGGAATAAAGGCAGCTCGGTCAGGCTCCCGATCGAGCCAAGTGGTAACTGTTGCATTGCTCCTACCGTGCTGATCCGATGCCGGCGCTGCTCTGCTCAGAGTGTGTGGCGCACTCATCCTCTGTCTGTGAATTTTACTTTCGCTTTCTGATTTACTTTATGTACTCTTTCCCCCCCCCCCGCCGCCGCCGCCCCGGCCCCCCTCGCCTTTCGGCCCTCACAAATGATCTCACCCCCGGAATTTCCAAACACATTCGAAGCATCTAACCGACTTAAAAATACTTTCCCTCCTCGGCTGGAAAGTGTGGGACTTATCGGGTCAGCTGGCTGGGCGCCCGACTGCTGCCTTTACCTGCGCTGCACCACAAGTGAACCTGATGACCGTGCGATGCTGGGCACGTCGCTCACACAGTGGTCATAAAACACTTCCGACTTAATGATATTTGTTTTGCTGATCATTTATCAAAAGTAGGTTCATTTATAAACTGTTACTAACTGCATGTTTTTGTCAAATCAATTAATCATTCCTGACTGGCAGAAATGTTACCAAACAATACAATATTTGTATTATTATTATTATTATTATTATTATCATTATCATTATTATTATTGTTTTTATTAAATAGAGGAAAAGTTCAGTCATCATCTTCACATGAAAGCTGAACAGTGTTGCAGCACTCTCCTAACCCGCTGAAGTAGATGGAGACTTGTTTTGAAATGTAAGACTAACAACAAAACAAACTGACCAAAAAAAAAAATAATAGAGCGGTTTGAAAAGGTGTCAAACCCTTTGTTAAGATGAAATCTTCGCTGTAGCTTATGAGATAACGGCGTTAACACGCAACCCTGTCTGCAGTGGGATGCGCATGCTCCATGGAGGGAGAATAACTTTGTTTTCCAGACACATTTGGGAATTCAGGGATTCCTCCGACTTTGGTGATGCTGGCAGAACTGTGTGAAACCGTGTCCTTTTCCCAGTTGTTATCAGTTTAGGAGAGTGCTGCAGCTGTCTCCCAGTGAAGCTCCAGGGATGTTGTGTTTTCTGCTGACTTTTGTTTTTTGGTTGAGTTTTGTAACTTGCCTTTGTGAGTTGCACCTCAGGGCCACCACATTAGCTGATGCCAGTTTGACCATGGAGCGTTAGGTACCATTTGAATTTAATTGCTGTTTTTTTTAAAACCCTAAACTCAGCTTGGCACTCATTTGCTGTGTCTCAATTCAGGGTCTGCATCCTTCTAAGGACCCTGCTTTTGAGGTGACCTTTTTCTCTCTTTCTTTCTTCTTTTTCATAGAATCTTGGGATATGTGAGGCCACGAAGGACAGTAGCGGTGCATCCTCCAAAAAGAGGGAAAAGAAGGAGCGTTTGTGGGCTGCATCTGGAGGAGCCTTCGGATTGGGACAGCCTTCATGTGGCATTGTGATGAATTGGCCTTCAGATGCTCCTCCGAAGGATGCAGACCCTGAATTGAGACACAACAATTGTTTGGTTTGCAGACCACTCTGACATTGCACTTGCAAATCTCGTTGTGCAGGCTTTCGATTGAGTGCTGGTCACTTTTTTTTCCAAGTCTCGATGTTCAAGAGGACCCAACACTTTACCACCATAGAGTACATTTAAAAACCTATTGTGCTTCTTAGTTGTTTTTTTTTTAATATAGTTTCTTGTGCATGTAAAAGGTCTTGAAAGTTTTAAAGGAGCGACTCTCTCCCACAGAAAACACTGTTCCTGAAGTACTTCACCATGTCAAACATTATGCCTAGAAGCTAGTTCGGCACATAGACAGTGATACAGGACAGCTGTTGTTAGCAGCGCTGGCTCAGAACTGGCTCAGGTTTTCCTGACGCCTCTGTTTTTTTTCTTGACGACCATAATTCTAGTCTTTTCCTGAATAGTTGGGAGTGCCTGTGACAAGTGCTTTTGCTGACGATTCAGTTGTTGCATAACGCCATTGTTTTGTTACCTCTGTCCTGATATTTTAAGCAGGATGCCCATGTTCAGAAGTGAAACAATGATCACATTCATCAGCAGAACCTCTTCCCTCCAACAGGTGAGCACCTCATGTAAGTGCTTTTGGGTTTTTTGCAAAGTGGTTCCAGAGATTTAAAACATCCTCCTGACCTCAAGTACTCCATAACGTCATGGCTGCGTGTGTGATGCTGTGGATGCGGAGGCTGGTCGTCTGATGTCAGAAGCTCCCTCACAAGCTTTCCTTCCCTCCCATCTCGCAGCCGCTGGAGTTCAGACGACTGGCAAGTTTGACAAACACATCGTTACCATCAGTTACACCAGCAAAACAATTCCTAAAGGCCCAAAGTATACAATTTGACCTACTTATTTTTAATTGCGTGATTTGAAATTTCAGCACAAGGTCTCGGATGCTTTTAAGACATCTACATCTTCAGTCTCTCCAGAAAGTAACTTGTTTGCCCTTACTCTCTGCCACACATCTTACATTGACACAGCTTTTACTTTACGCCCTCGCAGGACGAAATTCATTGCATTTACCATTCCAAAGAAAAGAGCCATTTTTCTTACAAAAAGGAGCGGGTTATGGGAGTTTTAGGAGTGGGTTAGAACAGCTTTGAGCAAATATAGTTCCTACCACTTCCCAAACGCATTCTGAGAATGTCTATATATTTACCATTTATTGTCGTGTTTAAAGGGCAGTTTGATCACGGCAACAAAACCGTGGGCAGTTTTCGTCAGCACAGCAGAAACCGTAAGCTATTTGAAGAACTGGAGCATTTGTGGCTTTGACTTATGCCCAGACTGAACTTTTTCCATTCTATATTTGTTTACTGTTGTGAGACTATAGTCAATGCGAGAAATTACCAAGAAACCAAAGACCTCAGACTGTTCACACCACCCCTCTCAAAGAACAGCACAAACTGACTCCAACCACGATGGAAAAAGAAGTGGGAGGGCTCGATGTTGAACTTTTCTAACCTGATAAACAGATGCACAGGGCCAGGTATAGAAGCTTCATTAGAAAAGCTGTTACTCCATTTGGTAACCCCATGCACTGGGCAGCGCTGGATTGGAGCCAACTGCATTCTACAACAGGATAAAGAGCAAAAGCAAAGCACATCTCGGAGTTATGAAGAACTATTTAAGGAATAAGCAGTCAGCTGCTGTTCTCCCTTTAATGGACTGGCCAGTGCATTCACCAGATCTCACCCTATTGAGCTGTTGTAGGAGCAGCTTGATCTTATGCAACGTAAGAAGATCTAGTTACGGCCAAGCCAACCTGTCGAAGTTGCTTCAGGAATTGACGGCTATAATGCAAAATCATTTTTGAATAAATGTTTAGGAATATAGTGAGTTTATGGTTATGAATGTTACCATGAGAGGTGGCCCAATGGGACCATGTTTATAGAAATAGTACAGGAATAATTTTCTGTGGTGCGCAATGTTGGCAAACAGCCCTATTTGTTTTTGCTTGACAGTTCAGTAACTAACCCATGTATTCGCGGATAAATAACACAACAAGTGCAGATCCACTGTAGGGTAAGTATTTTATTTCACATAACACACCATTACCATCTATAAAAGGCCTTCATAACAAAGTCCACAATAAACATTTAAATAGGCTTGAGAATGAAAACCAGACAAATACAGAGCAGTAACACGCAGTGGAGTGTAAAATCAGTAAACATGGGATATAATTCAAAACTACAACACCCACAAACTTATTGAAAATATTCAAGCATCACCATTACCAAGAGTAAAAACAGTAGTTGTATAGGTTACATAGAAATAAACCATAAAAAATGTATCTCTAAATCAATTAAGTAAGAAAAGACAGTACTAATCTTATTCTGTTTAACTTTTGGTTCAAACAAAACAACTTGTAAATCTGTTGCTAAATGCTAGCTGTGCTGCTCTTTTGTGAGAGGCTCATTTTGTAAACTGCTGACAGCCTGAAGACGTTGATTCCATCGCGTAAGCAGAGAAATCTGAGGCACATAATTGGTTTGACTGGCTTTCAAGGAAGGCTGAGGCATGAAGTGAGCGACAAGGGACAGTAATGAGGGCTAAATAACATCTACCACATTTGATACATTTATCTGAAGTTCCTGTCCAAACAGATGAATCTGAAATGAGCAAACATTATGAGAAGCCCTTGTTAAAGAAACCAAGACGCTCAGCATTTCGTATAAAGTCTTCCTAAAATATACATCATATAGGTATGGAAGGGACGAGAGGACATTAAAAAACAAATTTAAAAGTTGTGTATTTGTGACAAATGTTTTAATGTTCACATAATACTTTTTGTGTGTGATCACAATAAAATATTTAGTTGTCTTTGAAGACTTACATCATTACTAAGTGGTTAAACTGGTTTCGTTCTTTTTCTGTCTAGCTCGTTTGAGCACTTTCTCTCCGAGCACAGGGAGACCTGTTCTGTACACTGTGATAGGAAAAGAGAACCAGGAATAATAAAAAGCAGCTTCTTAAAGGCCTTCCACATGTCGAAAACCGTTAAAACTGTTGCGTAAAAGACAAAAGGCTGCTCAGGCGGTCAACAGTTTAGGAAATGAGTTGCTAGATGTTGAACCTGAGACAGAAACTGAAGCCACTGTGGTCTGAGGTTAATAAAATATGCCAAACGTTTCTTAAAAAGAGATAACAAGAAGAGTACAGTTGGAAAACATGTGCAGAGATGTAGTGGAAGGCTAACGCTACATCAACAAAGTTACTTTTTAGTCAATGTTTCTCACTGTATTAGTCCAGGAATATTTTTCCTAATTTTGGGAGTGCAGACTACAATGTGTAACAGTGTTGGAGTTAATAGCTGACTTACTTTTCTTGTTTTACCACATCACTGCACATCTGAGCATATGCTGACGATGCTAACAGTAACTAACTGAGCAACTGCAGTACATTCTAATAAACACACACAGAGAAGACAGATACACAAGAAATGTTACAAGGTTTCCCTCAGGAATTGCATTGACTTAAAAATTGCATTGAAACGGTTTCACCGACTGAATACTTGAAATTAGGCACAACTGTGTTTCTTACACGCAATAGCTTTTAAAAGCAGAGTGAGAGAGGAGAGGGACACCTCAGTAGGTTGTACCATGTGTTCATCTGAATTCTGATCAAATAGAATACTTTCTTCTGTATGTCTTTGCCATAATAAGTGTGCTTACTTCAAAAGAGAAGTTGAAGGGTTCACTTCCCCTTTCACTTCCCAGACGTTTGAAAGAGGCTCCATTGCAAAATTGAAATAACTGGTTAAAAAAAGGACAATAGGCAATTGAGTGAGTCAACTACCGCTTCCTTGGTAAACTTGAGGTGCATTTCAATTCAATACAAGCAAACACAACTGTGAATGGTAAGCTGGGGCGTTTCCATTGTTGTCTGACCTCAGTCATAACTGCCTTTCTTATTTTATTATTTGGTAACAATGAGTGTTACCAGAGAATGGTAATAAATTGTGTAAATTAGGATTCATAGTGAAGCACCGAACTTAAACGGTGCGAAATAATGACTTTCAACTTTCAACTATCATTTGTCATTTTGTGTTCCCATGGCTCATGTTTTCACTAGATGTTGAGATACAAAGCTTAGAATAGTTGGCAGCCCTCCAGCTGGCACACAGGCATCCGGAACCACAACCGATAACCCTATGTTGTGAAATGTGAAACAACAGTTCAAAGACAATCAGTAACCACTTCCAGTTTCAACACGCTTCACCTCAAATCACACTATACCTCAGGAAAAACATGAGATTTTCAGTTCTCAATATATACTCACTGATCACAGCAACCACAGCTTTCATCAGAGTCATTTGAGCAGGCAGACGTGCTGCTAGCATGCCAACAGTTTGCTTTCCAGGGGAGTTTCTGACAACTACTAGTGTCACAGAGCAATGTTTTTATGTGTGCGTCCATGTTTTGTTTGCGTTCTGTATGCATACAATAAATACAATAAATGTTCCCGCTGCTAATTGGGTCCACTACACTGATCATTGAGGTGTTGATGGAGAACAAAGAAGGGTAGCCGGCAAAGACAGTAACGAAGCCTGGGAGCCGACAAACGAACAAGGAAGGAAGGAGGGAAATGCATTCAGATGACAAAACGGGGATATTTAGGTCAGTGGTCTCAAATTTAGCCCTTTGTCTTCAGTTCTCTGCATCACTGATTTGACTATAAATGAAAACAAATACACTCTATAACCCTGAATTGGCCTGTAAGTATTTAGCCAAACTCAATAAATTTCCCTTCACTTGTATTGAGATTTAGGGTCTCTCAATGCTTTGTCCCTAATGTAAGGGAGATTTGTCCCACTTCAATGCGTCTCACTCACAGACGAAAGCCTTCATTCTTAAACGACTACCTTTGCTCCCTCTTTCTTAAAAATCACCCATTGCTGGTTTCATATTCTCTAAGAAAGTAGGGACCGGATGTGTTTTGCCAGCTCATGAGCTGTCTAGCTGAATCTGACAGAACAGGCTAATAAAATAAAAAAAAAGTAAACATGTAAAATGAAAAAAATATACATATACATATACATGTAGTGTATCTACACATCACCAATGCTACGTAGCTGTCAAATATGTTAAATCCTGCTCACAGAGTGAGGCTCGGGAGACATTTTTATTGGGAGAATGCCAATCATAACATTCCGGTGAGTTGTGGCCGTGCCCTGATGCAGGTATGTTTTTTCTGTAGTTCTTTTATTTGAGCAGGAGGTGAAAAGTGCCACAGATCACCTGTGATCATCCAAGGGCTCTGTAAATCTGCAGTTCATCTGTCTGAACCGGGCCTAAAAGCAATGTTATTACTGTTGATCTAAACTAAAACGCCTGCCCTCAGGAATTAGTCTATGATCTCCCTTTTATTTCCCTCATCAAATTCACTTTCATCAGTTTAATGAATGCCTTAGGATGTGCATTTAACACGTGGGATCTAGTTAAATGGGTTCTTCATAGTTTTACACTCAGCTTAGATGACTCAAGGGTAATATCTGCCAAAATGGTGGGACGCCTCCTGTCTTATTCACAAGAGCTTCTTGGCCTGAGGCTTTGCTGTGCCTTTGGTGGCGGTTTTGGTGTCAGCAGACAGTAGAGTCATGATGTCTTGGAGAGCTTTACTTATCTGAGCTCCGAACCTGTGGGAGTCCTAGAATGGATACAAATAAAGCATTAGAAAGTGGGTGTGAAAAGAAAGTGTAGAGACTCAAAACCACTGGCAGAGGAGAAGAGGAAGAGATCATAGGACGTAGATTATGAGTTGTGCAAATTAAACAGGCACGTTTTTGCTTTAATTTATCACTCTGAAGTTATTACTGATTGCACAATGTAATGGCTGTAGCAAAATATTGAAACACTATGCTATTAGCTCTGTCACCGTGCTGTATTGTTCCTGGCGATAAGGGTTGAATTATGGCACGAAGGACATCTGCCAGCCTGGCATTTCAGGCTTTTACAGGAATCCAAAATAAGAATGAGCATTAGAACAGGGAAGTGAAAGCGGACAGTCCTTTCCTGCTAAGTGCTTGACGTGACCAGTTGTGGAAAAAAACAACAAACTCATATCTACTAGTCATGATTCATTGAGATTCACTGAGTAAAATGATTTAGCTGCGAAAAACTGTGTTTTAATGTAACAATCAAGTTCTTAACTAAACAGTCAGTGCGTTTACATGACACTCAAGAAAACTGAATTACTGCGTTAGTCTGACTATGATCGGATTTTTAAGATGCATGTATACACCCTTATCTGACTAAAATCGGACCGGATCGGATTTCTCATAGTCGAATTACACCACGTAGATTATTCGATTGAAAGTCGCATTACTCCTGCATGTATACGTTTCCAGCGGATCGGATCGGATTTTGCGTTCTGCGCAGGCGCGAGATTTTTCCCCGGGGCCGTGAGCCGGAAGTAGACGGACGGCGGCGGAGGCGTCTTTCCTTCGAAATCACCGCAAGAAAGAGCGCCATTGTACACCTAGTTTTTGTTATTATCATGTACACCACATACGAAGTGTACAAAGATGTAGCTTCGTCTCGCTCTTCGCTCTCCATCTTTCTTGAATGCCGAGGCAGCTGGTGACGTAAAGAGGTCAGCCGGAGGTGGCCCCGTTAACACTAGTTGAAATGGGTACAGCGCCACCTAGCGTACCGGGGTATGACATGCTTTCGGCCAGTAATTCGATTTTCTCACCGGCATGTATACTCTGATAATTGCAGTTGTCCGATTGAGTGGCATAGTCGAACTATGGCTGTAATCTGACTAAGCTGTGCATGTAAACGCACTGACTGATGAAAGAAACAAAGGTATTACTTACAGTCTGACTGCAGGAGTGCTTGGAGGACACATGGAAGTTGATCATGTCCTCACCCACAATGATGTATGAAACCCCATAACCATCATCAGCAACCTGGCATGACAGAGATCATATGAGATCAGCGGTTATGTCTCACATACCACCCACTGTACAAGTATACAGTGTGTGTGTGTGTGTGTGTGTGTGTGTGTGTGTGTGTGTTTACAGATCTCAACCCCTGGCTTTAACAGAATGTTAAAGTATTGAGTCCTGCAACCCGGAAATCGGTTAACATTGGCGTTTAAGTCATGTGACCACATTGTAGTCTGTTTATGGCCAAACATCAGCCTTTTACTCCTTTTACTTTTATGTTGCTGAACAAAACGTGTAATTTTCATAAACTTGTGTTTACTACAGAGTTTATTCTCAGGGATGATCCAAAATCCAATCCAAAAATCCCAGAGGTTTTTTTTTTTTTATCAGGGGAACCAGGGCGATAAACTTACAGGTTGGCCGGAAAAAATTAGTCATCCCTACACGACTCTATTGACCTGCACCCTGTATGATCTTGTCATTCACACTGGCAGTCACAACAAGATGGCAGTGTGTCTCACTCACAGGTCCAAACCCTCCGCCCAATGATATGAATTCGGGATTGTTCTTCAGGTCGAACAGTTCCATCTGCTGTACTGGTGTCTGACTGGTGGAGAGACGCCACGGCTCCGACAAAACCTGGAATGTAAGTGACAAGAGAGACTTTTGGACATTTGGACACAAATGCTGCGCACATAAATGCCTCCAAGTTACAATAAAAGAAACTACATAATACGAAACAGCACCAGCTGTGTCAGCCACAATGATGTATTGCTCATAACAAATACTGCCATCATTGGAACCATTGTACAATCCCTTCAGCCTCAAGCAGCTTTGTTTAAAATTTGATAGAGGTAGGCACAAATTCATTTTCAAAACGTCTGAGTTTACTGTGGGGGACACCACATACATCTTTTCGTCACTTTTTTAACTCTTGGTGGATGCTGACTTGTCATCTTTGCTGATGATACATCAACATCTACAGATTTGGGACTGAAGAAACAAAAAGATTGTAGTTTATATGTTCTTGGGATGATCAGATTGATTCACCAGCTTTCTCCATATTCTTCTGCTGGTACAATTGTATTTGAAAATAATGTACAGTTCCCTGAAGGGCTGATTACATTACTGTATTTTGTGTTGTGACACAAGCTGACTGATGAATACATGCTGGTTTTGCTAGCAACAAGGACTGAGTAAAAAGGGGATTTTCCGTGACTAGCTCTTTGGTCTATAGATATTCAAGTGTTAGTTGCTCTTCTTTCAGTTTTATATTGACTTAAAGACAACTCTCAGCGGGTGTTCTTCTTATGTTGAAAACAATGGATTTAACAGAAGGCTTTCTAAAATCGAGACTACTGCAAAACTAAAGGATATGATAACATTAAAGTTTTTCATAACTATGACGAATTGCTTTTGAAAACAGCAATGGCTATGGATTGAAGGTCAACGATGAAAAAGCCCACTTTGTCCTCAGGACTAGTGTTCAATAATGTTATCAATCATGATAAATGGACTTGCATTTCCAGTCTATTGACCGCTCAAAGCACTTTACAACACTTGCCACAGTCACCTGGCCACGCCATGCAAGGCACCGACAGCAATTTGAGGTTCAGTATCTTGCTTCGACAAGCAGCTGGGGGGGAGCAGATCATTCAGTGATTGGAAGGTCGCATCACGATCATGGGGGAATCCCAAGGATTCGAACCAGCGACCTTCCGATCAATGAATGACCCGCCCATGACCATGATCATCAGTTTTGAAGCATGACCATGACAAGACTTGACACGTATCCAGGCCGCAAGCATTATTGTGGTCTGGATACGTGTCTTGTCTGCCCTCAGAGAGAACAGCAATTAGTCAAAATCCTGTCAGTGTATACTGTACTAAGACCATGAGTCATTGCCAACATAAATCAGCAACATGTCTAGTAAGTCTGAGGCAATAGGGATGAATAATAAAACAGAGGAAACATACGTAAAGTGCACATTTACTGTTCAGGTGCTTTTAAATCTTCCTTTAAAAGTTTTCAGTGTGCATATTCTGTCTGTGTCACCGAGAAAAGACTACAATAGCAATGTAACATTGAAAAGCTTACCTCTTTGAGGAAAGGTGACTCCACCCCCAAGTATTTGGACACCACATAGAGGCAGAAGAGGTGTCTGTCAATTCCAGCTCCAGTCATAGCCAATCGATAAAGGTTCTGGTGCCTCTCTGAAGCCAGTCGGAAGAGAGGCCTGCACTGTTCTTCTGCCTGTTAAACCAAATTACACTTTCACTAACATCCACACACTAACCTAAAAAATATTAATAAACTACACATCTGAGCAAATATTCAATGTTAATTTTCTGCGAATACGTGTTGATTTTTGACCGGAGCTTGGATCGGCATTTGGGTCAGCAGGAGTTTAAAATGCTGTGCTTTTTCCTTGAAAGACAACCAAAACAGGTAATTCATCAGTACCTCTCCATTCTCTAGAGCTTTGACAAAGGCAGAGCTCTCGTTGGAGCAGGATCTCACAGTCTCTGTCCGACCCTCCCTGAAGAGACGGGTCATTGACGCCTCGTAAGTCAGGCAGAAACCACCACGATCCTGGAGGAAGGAGAGAAGAGGTTTGAGAGGAAGATGTTAGAGCAATAGAGAGAGGCAAACATGTGGTCATTTGAATATTTCAAAATGAATAAAAACAATAAAAGCAACAACAAATGTCAATTTACTATTACGTTGCTGTCCAACATAATGGATACATCAATGTCAGTGAATGATTTTCATTTTGGCTGTTGCCTCGTTTTTCTCCCCCCACTTTATTTATTGGTTTTCACAATTAAAGATGTGACAGCATATATACATAAATGCAAGAACAAACTTTTTTTCAACCCGCACCCCCCACCCCCCACCCCTGGGGCAAGCAGAAAAAAAAAGAAAAAGGAAATGAATGGACCTTGTATCAATGACAAGAGCAATCAAAACAGACAAACGAAAAGAACAACACAGACCACAACAAAAAAACACAAAAACAAAGACAAGACAAGACAAAACCTCATGTTTGTTCGAGCAGTTATGTAATGAATGGTTGCCATATTCTGCTGAAATTATCATTAGGAGGTCGTAAAACCAGTCTTATCTTTTCTATCTGTTGTTTGTGGGAGGGCAGTACAGCCTGCTTCCTACCTCTTCTCGCCAAGAGGGTGAAAAAGCAATGCAATCGGATTGTGCACTAGGAAGATGATCACCCTTACGCTGAATACCAAATATGGCCGTGAGAGGGATTCGGGTTTATTGGTCTTTTAAATATCTTGGATAGGGCATCGAATATAGAAGACCAGTAACCCGAGAGTCTCAGACAAGACCAGACTGAATGAGCTAAAGTTGCAGGTGAAAAATTACATCTATTACACAAATTATCCATTGCTGGGTACATCTTTGCGATTCTGGCTTTAGACAAGTGCAGTCTGTGTGCAACTTTGAATTGAAGTTGACCATGTCTGGCACAAATTGATAAGGAATGTATTCTTGAAAATATGTCTGACCATTCAGCATGTGTAATTTGTAAATTCAGATCAGCCTGCCATGCTTCTCTCAATGCATCAAGAGATGCCAACTGTAGGGATGAGAGTTTCAAATATATGGCGGATATTATGCCTTTGTTAGATGGAGCTGCTGGAAACAAAGTATCCATAGGCTGTTGTTCAGGGATTGTAGGATGTGATCGTTTTTGGTTACGAATACAATCCTGTAGATCATGACATTTTAACTGACCGCCTCAAAACCTGGGTTGGCTTCAAGGACACTGCACTTA